>NC_069507.1:23503553-23636053 GCF_027579735.1 Bombina bombina | reverse complement strand
AAAGAGGTGGGCTTCAAAGTCTAAGAAATTAGCATATGAACCTCCTAGGTTAAGCTTTCAACTAAGAATACCAAGAGAACAAAGCAAAATTGGTGATAAAAGTAAATTGGAAAAATGTTTAAAATTACATGCCCTATCTCAATCATGAAAGTTTATTTTGGCCTAGACTGTCCCTTTAAATTGCGCCAATGTCTGTCCGCCTCCTCAGAGCAGGCGGACTGGTTATGGAGCAGGCTCACTAGAAACACGGACCCTCAAGCTCCATACAGAGCTTGATAAATGGGCCCCTTGGTCTGTATATACTAGACATCAAAATTCCAAAAATGTGCTTGTGCTACATTTAATAACAATTTTGTCGACATAAAACTCATTCAAACCTTAAAGGGGCATTATACGCTAGCTTTTTCTTTATATAAATGTTTTGTGGATGATCCATTTATAAAGCCTATCTGGGAGTGTTTTTGTAACAATGTATAGTTTTGCTTATTTTTTTAAGAACATTGTGCTGATTTTAAGACTCCTAACCAAGCCCCACAGTGCCAGATGTATACACACGTTTACAGACTCCTGCTGGCCCCTGTTTTTGTTATCTGTTTTTTTATATGCAGGGAAGGGGGGGGGGGTCTGCTTTTTCTGCTTTCTCAGCCCATTTCACTGGGGGTCCCAGCCTAACCTAATCAATAGTGCTAAACTGGGAGCTTCTAAGTAGATTTATTAAAGGTTTAATACTGAATTTTTAGATCAGCATCGGTGCATAGTAGTGTCTATTACATGCAGTTATATGAAAATTGGTGTATACTGTCCCTTTAAGAGATTCCCTATTGTGTCACTGTTAAGTGGATAATAACTCACATTACAGGTAGACAACCCTTTATCTAAACTGCTTGTGACTGGAAATGGTTTGGATTTCTGAATAGTTTGTATTATGGAATATTTGATTCTGTAAAATGGGACAGTTTGGAGAGGGGATGTGACCAAGTGTAAAGAACAATATCATATCACACATTTAGGCAATATTTACATGTTATAATACAGCTTATACATATAACCTAAAGGTAGTTTTATATTATTTTAATACTTTTGTATATATAGCACCAACAGAAATATAGTACAGTACTGTAATGAGAAAGGTAACATTTTTATAAATAAATATAGACTATTTGCATTTTACAACACAAAAACAAAACAAAAAAACAAAGACACAGGCAGAGAAGATTGGGACTTACAGGAGGGGAAAATAATAATTTTTGATAATTTTATTTACAAAAATATGAATTAAAATGTTTGGATTTCAGAATAAGTTTGGATTTTGGAATAACAAATTGGGGTATTTGTACCTGTATAAAGCAATTCTAAACTTTAGATGATGCTGTGTAGTTTACCATTACATCTTTATCATATCACACCATAGCAAGTCTACAATGAGATGTTCCTCCCTCCTTCATCATTCAACCCCTGAGGGGCTGACAGAACAGTTGCCTCTGATTAGACCATATTTGCTCTGCAATATTGCAGCAGTCTGTTAGAGCCAGCCACATTCAGAAGTCAAGAGCTGATATTTGGTCCAAGTCCAAAGCTTGGTGTGTCTCCTCTGTTCCTCTCTGACTCTTGCTGAGTACATAGATAGGATTCCTGCTGGTTCTCCCTCAGTTGTTACAGCCACCCTGCGTGTAGGAACAAATGGTGAATTTCACAAATAAACTTATCTCATTTGTATGACACTGCAAGCCCTCTGGTAATCACGCAAGGAGGCCTGAGGCTACGCTAATTTAGCCTATAATAGTACAGAAATGTAATACAAATCCCTAGAAACCTTATTTGTTTTACTACCTCTGTTTGCTCAACAAAACCCGAAGCATTGCATATAATTTAGTAGATGATATGTATGTATGTATATATATATATATATATATATATATATATATACACAGGGGTGGAAAAATGTCACCATGGTTTACTAGTCAGGGGTAAAAGCTACTAACCCAGAGGGAAAAAGTTACTAGTCCAGACAATGTTGAATATAGGAAAAAAAATCACATTTCTAAGTCGTCCGCTGCATTTTCTAATGTGTCCGAGACTAGTGGACTAGTGGAAATTTTATATCAAGCCCTGTGTGTGTGTGTGTGTGTATATATATATATATATATATATATATATATATATATATATATATATATATATATGCAAAAAAGGGGACATTTTCTGTCTCAAAACTAACAGTGTAAATATGTAAATAATAGTCTTATTATGTAAAACCCCTGGTAGCGATCGCCCAAGCACTTCCAAAAAATCCACAGACACAAAAGTATAAATGAACAATCCCAAATGAGGTATATCAGGTGTTCACAGGTAGCCTCCTATTAATCAGTTAAACTCTAATAGCAGTTATGGGTCTTATAAACTTTATGCTTCCATAGCCATCTGTGTATTATTCACCGCTCTGCGGTTGTGCCCACTTACCACTGCTACTGAGGAAACCGCCTGTTACCCCGAATCCGTCCAGATACTCGCTGACTGAAGGCCCGCTCACAGCCCGGTCTCAGCCCGGCAAACTCGCCTCTGCGATGTCCGTCTACAGACAACGTTGTGAAGGACGCTGTTGTTGCGTCTGTGCGTGTGTGGCGTACCACGTGTCGATGGTCGTCCAATGAGATGAGTCGGATTCCTCAACTGGGATGTGATGGTCTTGCAATCATCCAATAGGAAGTCTAGCTGTCCACGCTAGCTTGGGGTATAATATGGAGCATACAAAACCACTGGGCACCAATGCTTAATCCTGATAAAATATTTAAATGTCAAAAAATGAAGTTAAAGCAAATGGTGCCAATAGCGGTTTAAAAATTGAATTTTATTTGTGTAGTCACACAATTAAAACATGGGGGTAATACAAAAAACACAAATTAAGCAGCAAAAATGAGCACGAAGTAGATTATAAAGTAGATGGATAAATATATAATGGTCCAGGCTACAGGGTGAAAAGTATCACCTTTAAATAAATTATCCAATAACATCCAGTAATATGAAGGGGTTTTCAAATAACCGGAGTAAAGAGGCACCGCATTTCACACTTGAGCCATGTGAAACATTCTCCTGGGTTTTTCCTTAAAATTAGAATCTGTGTCAATTCATCAGGATTTCCAGGTGAAATGCGCCCCATTGCTTTTCTGTTGCCTATATGGGGCTATTCCAATTCATTAGAAATCTATTAGTAAATCCAGTGTCTATGCTCTGTGGTAGAATAAAGAGCTGTATTCTAGTCTACCAGAAAATACTTTTAGAGAAGCTTTTCACATGATATTATTATTATTATTATCGGTTATTTGTAGAGCGCCAACAGATACCGCAGCGCTAAAGTTGATATTGGTCTTTTCTATTTCAACGGCCTGAACCTTTTTAAACTTATTTTGGTCTTTTTCAGATCCACATTCGTTAAGCTTTTTTAGATCGTGGCACATGCGCTGTTCATATGCTAATAAATATAATTGTTTGTTTACATTGATCAAATTCCATTTTGAAATAAAGAAACTTAATGGCACCCATGACGTTAACTGATGTTCTAGTGGGAAAAAAAATCTGCATTTAAACACATCAGACAGCCACCATCAATACTGAATACGTGATCTGGTATGTTTTAGAATCTCTCTGATAGCATATCTATCTATCTATCTATCTATCTATCTATCTATCTATTTATTGATCTATCTATCGATCTATCTATAATCATCATCTATGTATCTATATATCTATCTATGTATCTATCATCTATCTATCTATCCATTATCTATCTATCTATCTATCTATCTATCTATCCATTATCTATCTATCATCTATCTATCCATTATCTATCTACCTATCCATCTATCTATCTATCTATCTATCTATCTATCTATCTATCTATCTATCTCTATCAATCTATCGATCTCTCTATCTATCATCTATCTATCTATCTATCTATCTATCTATCTATCTATGTATCCATATCTATCTATCTATCTATCTATCTATCTATCTATCTATGTATCCATATCTATCTATCTATCTATCTATCCATATCTATCTATCTATCTATCTATCTATCTATCTATCTATCTATCTATCTATCTATCTGCCTGTCTGTCTGTCTGCCTGTCTCTCTGTCTGTTTTTCTATCTTTCATCATCTATATCTGTTTAACTATATAAAGAATACAAAATGGTAGTTTTTCCTTAAATGCATATGCTTTTCAAGCCTTTTTTTAAAATGTTCCTTAAGCTGTAGAACGTAAATAGTGCATCTAAGTCACTTTGTAAATACAACTATTATTAAGACTCTTCTCTGCTGCGTCCAGAAGATGCAAAGGGCACATCACATAATATAAAATAGTTTAAGGCCATTTGATGCCGGCCTATTCCTTAGTGCATCATAAAACTTGATTTTTCTTCATCTATCTTTTCTCTCTGAGACCAAACACCTATGCCAAAAGAAAGTAAAACAGAGAAAAAGCCTAAAAGGGTAGGAAAAAAAAGAAAAAGATTTTCATTATGTAGTTAATTAGCTTCCAAGCCAAGCTGTACCTTTTCAAGAGGAGGAATTAGAAGAATTTAATTGCTTTATCAGCCTTCTCTTTGATTTTCAGCAATCAGGCCGATTCCATTTAATTTAACTGCCAGAGAAGAGAACAAAATTGATGCTCTCACCTGCCTCCGAGCAGAAAGAGAGAGAGAGAGAGAGAAAGAGCACGCGAGGGAGAGAAGGAGAAGTCACAGGAATTGGCAAATATAGTGTCTGCAAATTAATGAAAACTAACAGCGTTTGTTCACAATTGGAAATGATGTGTGCCCCGAGGTGTTTGTAAGATGTGTGTCACCGCGTAGAGGCTCGGTCTGGGGATGTGAAACCAAGCTTACCCCTCCCCAGAACCACAGCAAACAGTCATACCATGATCAGGGATCAATTAAGAAACTCATATGGTAAAAACATAACGCACAAAACAAAAACCTTTTTATGTGTCAAAGCGTATAATTTACAACCGACTTCAGTGCAATTGGAGTCTTTTTGCTGAAGGTGAGAGTGATGTTCTGAAATTGGATGATTGGTTGATAAATTAATGTGCTTTATTTTTTCCGGAGGCTTCCATTCACCATTTGGGTGCCAGGAGCGCTGCAACACATTATGATATTGGCACCTAAAGGGTTAATAGACGCAATGTCTCTTTTCACTCATCAGATCAGGTCCGAGTGACTTTTTCTTTCTCTTTTGCTATGGCTGGAGGTTAAGCAGTCCTGATTATTGGTCTGTCCCACAATGCTTTGCAGTTCTGCGCCTTGTATTTTTTAATGTTAATATTGATTTTCATCTAAAACACGCTGAGTACTTTAACACAGTGCACAGCAATGTATGAATAGATTCTGACCCTTATGTAGAAATCACTACAGTTGTTTTTTTACATATTCTGTATCCTAGCTGTGCAACATATTTTTACTGTTTCAGACTGCAGATTTGCTTTTGGGTTCTTGCAGAAAATTAGACATTATAGTATTTGTGTTGGTTTGTTTTGATGCATTAGACAAAGCTAAAACACTATTTGGGGTCCCTGTCTTGGACATAAAACACACAAAGGTATCTTAGAAAGTAGTGAGTTCCAGCTGGGGCAATGGCTAGGTTCCAAAAATATAGATAGTGGTTACATGGGTACATAGCTCCTATCCAGATTCCACACCCTCAGTACATCTACTATTTTTTCTTCAAACACATTATCTTGACCTGTACACTGAGATCTGTTATATGGAGCGTAATCCTGTCTACAGATGACAGTTGTAAGCCATGCAATTTCACATACAAACACAACAGTTGTGCCCAGTGATTAATTAATGCCCAAAAGTAAGTATGGCATGGGGTTATGAAAACATAAACCAGAATCCCCCAAGAACGAAGGGCTTAATCCAAAAGTAGCTCCTCTTAAAAATGCTGCAAATTCAGACCCAGTGTATTGAAACCATGAGCACATTCAGGCCCAACCGCAATACATTTAAAGTCATCCTCCAGTGGGTCTATAGCACTGGTTTTCAAACCTGTCATCAGGTCTCCCTAACAGGCCAGATTTGGAGGATATCTGAACTAGAGCACAGGTGAAATAATCAGCTGATTAGTAAACATGGTTATTTTATCTGCTCTCTTCCAAGGTAATCCTGAAAACATGGCCTATTGGGGAGGCCTGAGGACAGGTTTGAAAACCAGTGGTCTATAGGATTATAGGCACCTTGGCCAGTACTGCATTACTCACCAAGCCCCAGAGATACAAACACTGCCTGGAACTTGCACAGTAGGGACTAATTTACATGCTCAGTGCTTATGCAGAGTAAGAAAGAATAATAAGAATAATAATAATACACTGCAGTCTGACATCTGTATCTGCTGCACCTTTTGTGGTCAACTGTTTGTGCCACCAAATTGTATGATGTAGAACCACTCCTGCCCTCAACACAAGTTGACACAAGTAGACACAAATAGACACAAGTAGACGCATGTAAAAACAAGTAGACACAAGTAGAGACAAGTAGACACAAATAGACACAAGTAGACACATGTAGACACAAAAAGACACAAATAGACACAAGTAGACACATTTAGACACAAGTAGAGACAAGTAGACACAAATAGACACAAGTAGACACATATAGACACAAGTAGACACAAATAGACACAAGTAGACACATGTAGACACAAATAGACACAAGTAGACACAAATAGACACATGTAGACACAAGTAGACACAAGTAGACACAAGAAGACACAAATAGACACAAGTAGACACATGTAGACACAAGTAGACACAAATAGACACAAGTAGACACATATAGACACAAGTAGACACAAATAGACACAAGTAGACACATGTAGACACAAATAGACACAAGTAGACACAAATAGACACATGTAGACACAAGTAGACACAAGTAGACACAAGAAGACACAAATAGACACAAGTATACACATGTAGACACAAGTAGACACAAATAGACACAAGTAGACACATGTAGACACAAGTAGACACAAATAGACACAAGTAGACACATGTAGACACAAGTAGACACAAATAGACACAAGTAGACACAAGTAGACACAAGAAGACACAAATAGATACAAGTAGAAACATGTAGACACAAGTAGACACATGTAGACACAAATAGACACAAGTAGACACAAGTAGACACATGTGGACACGTAGACACAAGTAGACCCAAATAGACACAAGTAGACACAAGTAGACACAGACACAAATAGACACAAGTATACACATGTGAACACGTAGACACAAGTAGACCCAAATAGACACAAGTAGACACAAGTAGACACAGACACAAATAGACACAAGTATACACATGTGAACACGTAGACACAAGTAGACCCAAATAGACACAAGTAGACACAAGTAGACACAGACACAAATAGACACAAGTATACACATGTAGACACAAGTAGACACAAATAGACACAAGTAGACACATGTAGACACAAATAGACACAAGTAGACACAAGTAGACACAAATAGACACAAGTAGACACAAGTAGACACAAATAGACACAAGTAGACACATGTAGACACAAATAGACACAAGTAGACACATGTAGACACAAATAGACACAAGTAGACACAAGTAGACACAAATAGACACAAGTAGACACATGTAGACACAAATAGACCCACGTAGACACAAGAAGACACAAATAGACACAAGTAGAAACATGTAGACACAAGTAGACACATGTAGACACAAATAGACACAAGTAGACACAAATAGACACATGTAGACACAAATAGACACAAATAGACACATGTAGACACAAGTAGACACAAATAGACACAAGTAGACACAAATAGACACAAGTAGACAAAAGTAGACATATGTAGACACAAATAGACACAAGTAGACACAAGTAGACACAAATAGACACAAGTAGACAAAAGTAGACACAAGTAGACACATGTAGACACAAATAGACACAAGTAGGCACATGTAGACACAAATAGACACAAATGGACACAAGTAGACACATGTAGACACAAGTAGACACAAATGGACACAAGTAGACACAAGTAGACACGTGTAGACACAAGTAGACACAAATAGATACAAGTAGACACAATTAGACACATGTAGACACATGTAGACACAAATAGACACAAGTAGACACATGTAGACACAAGTAGACACAAATGGACACAAGTAGACACAAGTAGACACGTGTAGACACATGTAAACACAAATAGGCAAAAGTAGACACATATAGACACAAGTAGACACAAATAGATACAAGTAGACACAATTAGACACATGTAGACACATGTAGACACAAATAGACACAAGTAGACACATGTAGACACATGTAGACCCAAATAGACACACGTAAACACATGTAGAAACAAATAGACACAAATAGACACAAGTAGACACATGTAGACACATGTAGACACAAATAGACACTAGTAGACACAAGTAGACACATGTAGACACAAGTAGACACAAATAGACACAAATAGACACAAGTAGACACAAGTAGACACATGTAGACACAAGTAGACACAAATAGACACAAGTAGACACAAGTAGACACATGTAGACACAAATAGACACAAGTAGACACAAGTAGACACATGTAGACACAAATAGACACAAGTAGACACATGTAGACACAAGTAGACACAAATAGACACAAGTAGACACAAGTAGACACATGTAGACACAAATAGACACAAGTAGACACAAGTAGACACATGTAGACACAAATAGACACAAGTAGACACATGTAGACACAAGTAGACACAAATAGACACAAGTAGACACAAGTAGACACATGTAGACACAAATAGACACAAGTAGACACAAGTAGACACATGTAGACACAAATAGACACAAGTAGGCACAAGTAGACACAAGTAGACACATGTAGACACAAATAGACACAAGTAGACACAAGTAGACACATGTAGACACAAATAGACACAAGTAGACACATGTAGACACAAGTAGACACAAATAGACACAAGTAGACACAAGTAGACACATGTAGACACAAATAGACACAAGTAGACACAAGTAGACACATGTAGACACAAATAGACACAAGTAGACACATGTAGACACAAGTAGACACAAATAGACACAAATAGACACAAGTAGACACAAGTAGACACATGTAGACACAAGTAGACACAAATAGACACAAGTAGACACAAGTAGACACATGTAGACACAAATAGACACAAGTAGACACAAGTAGGCACATGTAGACACAAATAGACACAAGTAGGCACAAGTAGACATTACTCACACTATGAAGAGCTGAAATCTGCATTGAGGTATTTATATCATCTTCCTAAAAAAAAATATTAACTTGCTGCCCATCCTTATAACCAGGGGATCTTCAAAAACACTTTAATCAATACAATTTACCCATCCCTGTTCTGGCTCTAAATTCTGCTGAGGTGCCTTGTTTTAATGAAACCACAGAGCACATCTTTAGAAAAAAATACTCAGGTTTTTGATCAACAATAAATGACTCATTGTAATATGCACTTGCACAACTATTGCAATCTGTCTGTCAATATAGTCAGTCTCATATAGAAGACCAAGAGGCCTATTTATCAAGCCATCAACTTACTTGCATTCGACGGCACCAATACGCTCGCCTAAGATCGCCTAACATCGCTGCCGCGGACCTGAATAATCTCTCCAAAGTTACCAAAATAGCTGTTAAAAAGCCGAGCACCAAGTACGGGGCGATGAGCAGCGGACTGTTGTTAACTAACAGTCATCGATCTCGCTGCTCTTCGGCTTTTTCCCAGCTTTATTGGTATACTGTCACTAAACACCCACACTATACTACACTGTTTTACCCCTATCCCGCTGCTCCCGGACCCCGCCGCAACTAAATAAAGTTATTAACCCCTAAACCGCCGCTCCCGGAGCCCACCGCCACTCTAATAAACTTATTCTATCAGCCAATCGGAATTAAGGTAGAAAAAATCCTATTGGCTGATGCAATCAGCCAATAGGATTGAGCTTGCATTCTATTGGCTTTTCCAATCAGCCAATAGAATGCGAGCTCAATCCTATTGGCTGATTGGATTCACCAATAGGATTGGACTTCAATCCTATTGGCTGATTGCATCAGCCAATAGGATTTTTTCTACCTTAATTCCGATTGGCTGATAGAATTCTATCAGCCAATCGGAATCTAAGGGACACCATCTTGGATGACGTCACTTAAAGAAACCTTCATTCATTGGGTAGTCATCGGCAGAAGAGGATACTCCGCGTTGGATGTCTTGAAGATGGACCCGCTCCGCGCCGGATGGATGAAGATAGAAGATGGAGTCTGGATGAAGACTTCTGCCGTCAGGAGGACCACTTCTGCCCGGCTTGGATGAAGACTTCTGCCCGTCTGGAGGACCACTTCTGCCCGGTTTGGATGAAGACTTCTGCCCGTCTGGAGGACCACTTCGCCCGGCTTGGATGAAGATGTCTCCCGGTAAGTCGATCTTCAGGGGGTTAGTGTTAGGTTTTTTAAGGGTGTATTAGGTGGGTTTTATTTTTAGGTTAGGGCTTTGGGCCGCAAAAGAGCTAACTGCCCTTTTAAGGGCAATGTCCATCCAAATGCCCTTTTCAGGGCAATGTGGAGCTTAGGTTTTTTTAGTTAGTTTTTTTTTGGGGGGGGGGTTGGTTGTGAGGGTGGTGGATTTTACTGTTGGGGGGTTGTTTGTATTTTTTTTTCAGGTAAAAGAGCTGATTACTTTGGGGCAATGCCCCGCAAAAGGCCCTTTTAAGGGCTATTGGTAGTTTAGTTTAGGCTAGGGTGTTTTTATTTTGGGGGGCTTTTTTTATTTTGATAGAGTTATTAAATTAGGTGTAATTAGTTTAAATATCTGTAATTTGTTTTTTATTTTCTGTAATTTAGTGTTTTTTTTGTACTTAAGATAATTTAATTTAATTTAGGTAATTGTATTTAATTTAGTTAATTTATTTAATTGTAGGGTTAGGTTAGGTTTTATTGTAACTTAGGTTAGGTTTTATTTTACAGGGAAATTTGTATATATTTTAACTAGGTAGTTAGTATATAGTTAATAACTATAAATTAGATTTAAGTTAGGGGTGTTAGGGTTAGACTTAGGTTTAGGGGTTAATAAATGTAATATAGTGGTGTCGACGTTGGGGACGGCAGATTAGGGGTTAATAAGTATAATGTAGGTGGCGGCGGTGTCGGGGGCGGCAGATTAGGGAGGTTTAGACTCGGGGCTTATGTTAGGGTGTTAGGTGTAAACATAACTTTTATTCTCCCATAGGAATCAATGGGATATCGGGCAGCATCGAACATAAGCTTTGCTGCTTTCAGTCTCCCATTGTCCGCTGCCTCAGAGAGACCGCTGCTTCATAACTTCTGTTTCCAGTGAGCCTGAAGACTCACCAGAAACTAGGGGCCTCAAGCTCCATACAGAGCTTGATAAATATGCCCCTCTATCTGAATCATGAAAGAGAAAAAAATTGGTTTCATGTCCCTTTAATCTGAGATTTTTTTAATTAATATCAGTATAATGCTGCAGTATTTTCACATAAGGATTATGGGTAGTTACATGCACAATTGGTATAATACTCATTAGATTCTCCGCAGAAATAAAATTAACAAAATTACTGACTAACACAACTGACCAAAACATTGGATAAGAGTTTTTTTGGCTCATACATCATAGCCATAGGCTCCTCCTCCTCATGATAACCCTATAATAACAGGATATTAGGTGAAACGCGTCAGGCTCTTGTGTTATTTCTGTAACTTCCTTAGGGGTTTATTTGTATTACATTTTTTATAGTTCTTGTTCTTCTCTTTGAATAATGATTACAAGAAACACAGAATAAAATAATGTTTCCCCAAATCTACATTTCTGTGGGTTTATATCTGACGTCTCCATGTTTACGTCTGGATAAATTTAATTTATGATTGCAACAGCCATGTAGCTCAATGTAGCACAGCCAAATAAGAAAGTGTAATAAGAGAATAAAATATTATGAGAGGAACCCAGCTAGTTTTTATATCCTGATTTTATCTGCCTGTCTTCATTTTTTGATTTACATGGAAATAATTTAGAGGCTCTGGCTGTAACTGAATTTCTTGATACACACTTCTATATGCACTGCTGCTAATGCTATATATGGCATCTTACCCAGCTGTTATATATAGAATTGATGTGAAGGTTATCATTATTTTAACCCCATTGACTGCCAGAGAGGGCTTCAACACAGCAGGCATAGAGGCCTATTTATCAAGCCGTCAACTGTGCTGCATTCGACGGCACCAATATGCTCGCCTGACATCGCCTAACATCCTTGCCGCGGACCTGAATACGCTCTCCATATTTAACAAAAAAGCTGTCAAAAAGTTGCGCACCAAGTACGGGGCGATGAGCAGCGGACTGTTGTTAACTAGCAGTCATCGATCTCGCTGTTATTTGGCTTTTTGACAGCTTTATTTGTATACTGTCACTAAACACCGCCACTATACTAATATTTTTAACCCCTATCCCACCGCTCCCCGACCCTGCCGCAACTAAATAATGTTATTAACCCCTAAACCGCCACTCCCGGAGCCCACCGCCACCTACATTATGTTATTAACCCCTAATCCACCACTCCCGGAGCCCACCGCCACCTACATTATGTTATTAGCCCCTAATCTGCTGCCCCCTACACCGCCACCACCTACATTATGTTATTAACCCCTATCCCGCCGCTCCTGGAGCCCACCGCAACTAAATAAAGTTATTAACCCCTAAACCACCAGCCCCTCACATCGCCAAAAACTAAATTAACCTATTAACCCCTAAACTTAACAACCCGCTAACTTTATATTAAATATTAACTCATCCCCATCTTATAATAAATTTAAACTTACCTTTAAAATTAAATTAAACTATATTAAACTAATAATTAACCTACCCTAACTATTATACTAAAATTACATTAAACTATATTAAAATAATAATTAATCTACCCTAACTTTTATAATAAAATTACATTAAACTATATTAAATTAATAATTAATCTACCCTAACTTTTATAATAAAATTACATTAAACTATATTAAATTAATAATTAATCTACCCTAACTTTTATAATAAAATTACATTAAACTACAAATTAAATTAACTATATTATATATTTAAACACCTAACCCTACTCAAATAATTAAAATCTACACTAAAAAATTACTGTTAAAAAAAACTAACAACTAAGTTACAAAAAATAACAAACACTAAGTTGCAAAAAATAAAAAAGAAATTATCAAAGATTTAAACTAATTATACCTAATCTAAGGGCCCTATGAAAATAAAAAAGCCCCCCCAAAATAAACAAACCCCTAACCTACAATAAACTACTTAAAAGGGCCTTTTGCGCATTGCCCCAAATAAATCAGCTCTTTTACCTGTAAATAAAAATTACAAATACCCACACAGTAAAACCCACCACCCACACAACTAACCCCCCATATAAAAACCTAGGTAAAAAAACGCCACCTACATTATCCCTATGAACCCCTAATCTGCTGCCCCTAACATCGCCGACACCTACATAATATTTATTAACCCCTAATCTGCCCCCCCCCAACATCGCCGCTACCTTACCTACACTTATTAACCCCTAATCTGCCGACCGGACCTCGCTGCTACTATAATAAATGTATTAACCCCTAAACCGATGCACTCCCGCCTCGCAAACCCTATAATAAATAGTATTAACCCCTAATCTGCCCTCCCTAACATCACCGCCATCTAACTTCAAGTATTAACCCCTAATCTGCCGACCGGACCTCGCCGCTACTCTAATAAATGTATTAACCCCTAAAGCTAAGTCTAACCCTAACACCAGAAAAAACAAACGTCAATTCAGACAGAGATACTACACTCAAACTCTTTGCTAATCCCAAGTATAGGTGATCTAACCTCAAAAAATCACCTAGATTCAAAAAACGAAAAGGGGAGTTATGGGATAGCGCTAGAAAAGCTCAAGCGTTAATAAATTAAAAATTAAAGAAGGTGTATACCTGGTGAACTGATAGTAACATAAAAATAAAAAGATATAGAAATAAAAAAACTTTAAAATCCTAAATATGGCGATTATACCAGATTGGTTAGATAAAGCACGACCATAAGAAAAATATAATATGCTCATAAAAGACCACCGTGTGATCTGTAATTACCACCGTTAATAAAAAAGGATGGCCAACTAGTAGTTAAAATAATGTCTCAAAATAGAGGCATTAGGACCCAGTGGGTATATTAGGTGAAAAACAGTAAAGGTTCTCCCAGAGAAACGGATTGTTAATAAAGCGTGTTTATTTTACACATACCTAGATTATGTTAAAATAATTCAAAAAATAAGATCCAATAAATATAAAGAGCTGTATATAAAATTATAGATAAAAATATGATGCCGGCATCTAATATACAAAACGAGTTACAACTATACAATCTAATGCTTTGCTAACGTGTATATTGGGATTTAGTCTGCAATATAACTGTGACTTTTTGTCTTACTATACAATGTGTCTGTATTTATGTGGACATCCAAATTGAATCAAATTTAGCAATCAGTGATGCAGATATTAGCATGAGACAAACAGTAAGTTCTATAAAGATAAAAAACTTCTGCTAGTATCAGAATGTTTATTCTTGTTGTTATAAAACCTTATTCATGTGTCCGTTTCCGATATTCTTTGTAACCAGTTCAAATGTCCATTTCCGATACTCCTTGTAACCAGTTGCCAGACAAGCTGGTCCGAGTTGTTTCCCAACACTTGTTTCAAAGTGTTTGTGTTCTTAGATGAAGTTCCGGGTTAAAGTGTCATCTGTGATCACCTTGTAACATTACTCCGTTACGGTAACCGACAATATTCTGTTTCCTTTATTACCTTACCCAGCTGGTTAAAAATAATGTTGAGTATGAATACCGGGTCCTGGTACAGGAATTATACCTATAGAGTCTACTCCTGCTATAGGATATAGCTCAAAGTACCTGCCCTAACCGGTATATTGAATGCGCCTTACCAGCTGGAGGTGTTTAAAGAACAAGGTTCAGAGTATAGCAGTCTCTACGCATTTCAGCCGCCAGGGGCCTTTATCAAGATCTAACCCTAACACCCCCCTAAGTTAAATATAATTTTAATCTAGCGAAATAAATTAAATCTTATTAACTAAAGTATTCCTATTTAAAACTAAATACTTACCTGTAAAATAAACCCTAATATAGCTACAATATAACGAATAATTATATTGTAGCTATTTTAGGATTTATATTTATTTTACAGGCAACTTTGTATTTATTTTAACTAGGTACAATAGCTATTAAATAGTTATTAACTATTTAATAGCTACCTAGTTAAAATAGTTACAAAATTACCTGTAAAATAAATGCTAACCTAAGTTACAATTAAACCTAACACTACACTATCATTAAATTAATTAAATAAATTAGCTACAATTACATACAATTAAATAAACTAAACTAAATTACAAAAACAAACAAACACTAAATTACAAAAAATAAAAAAAGATTACAAGAATATTAGGCTAATTACACCTACTCTAAGCCCCCTAATAAAATAAAAAAGCCCCCCAAAATAATAAAGGTCCCTACCCTATTCTAAATTAAAAAGTAACCAGCTCTTTTACCAGCCCTTAAAAGGGCTTTTTGCGGGGCATGCCCCAAACTAATCAGCTCTTTTGCCTGTAAAAAAAAATACAACCCCTCCAACATTACAACCCACCACCCACATACCCCTACTCTAACCCAAACCCCCCTTAAATAAACCTAACACTACCCCCCTGTAGATCTCCCTACCTTGAGTCGTCTTCACCCAGCCGGGCCGAAGTCTTCATCCGATGGGGCAGAAGAGGACATCCAGACCGGCAGAAGTCTTCATCCTATCTGGGCAGAAGAGGACATCCGGACCGGCAGACATCTTCATATGTCGGTATTAACCCCTAATCTGACCGGCAGACATCTTCATCCATACGGCATCTTCTATGTTCTTCCATCCGGCGCGGAGCGAGACCATCTTGAAGCAGCCGACGCGGAGCCATCCTTCTTCACCGATGGACTAACGACGAATGAAGGTTCCTTTAAATGACGTCATCCAAGATGGCGTCCCTCGAATTCCGATTGGCTGATAGGATTCTATCAGCCAATCGGAATTAAGGTAGGAAAAATCTGATTGGCTGATTGAATCAGCCAATCAGATTCAAGTTCAATCCGATTGGCTGATTGGATCAGCCAATCAGATTGAGCTCGCATTCTATTGGCTGTTCCTATCAGCCAATAGAATGCAAGCTCAATCCGATTGGCTGATCCAATCAGCCAATCGGATTGAACTTGAATCTGATTGGCTGATTCAATCAGTCAATCAGATTTTTCCTACCTTAATTCCGATTGGCTGATAGAATTCTATCAGCCAATCGGAATTCGAGGGACGCCATCTTGGATGACGTCATTTAAAGGAACCTTCATTCGTTGTTAGTCTGTCGGTGAAGAAGGATGGCTCCGCGTCGGCTGCTTCAAGATGGTCCCACTCGGCGCCGGATTGAAGAACATATCAGTGATACCCGGCTGGGTGAAGATAAGGTAGGAAGATCTTCAGGGGCTTAGTGTTAGGTTTTTTTAAGGGGGTTTGGATGGGATAGATTAGGGGTATGTGGGTGGTGGGTTGTAATGTTGGGGGGGTATTGTATGATTTTTTTACAGGCAAAAGAGCTGTTTTCTTTGGGGCATGCTCCGCAAAAGGCCCTTTTAAGGGCTGGTAAGGTAATAGAGCTGTTAACTTTTTATTTTAGAATAGGGTAGGGCATTTTTTTATTTTGGGGGGCTTTGTTATTTTTTTAGGGGGCTTAGAGTAGTTGTAATTAGTTTAAAATTCTTGTAATCTTTTTTTTTGTAATTTAGTGTTTGTTTTTTTGTTATTTAGTTTAGTTGATTTAATTGTAGGTAATTGTAGGTAGTTTAGTTAATTTATTTATTGATAGTGTAGTGTTAGGTTTAATTGTAACTTAGGTTAGGATTTATTTTACAGGTAATTTTGTAATTATTTTAACTAGGTAGCTATTAAATAGTTATTAACTATTTAATAGCTATTGTACCTAGTTAAAATAAATACAAAGTTGCCTGTAAAATAAATATAAATCCTAAAATAGCTACAATATAATTATTCATTATATTGTAGCTATATTAGGGTTTATTTTACAGGTAAGTATTTAGTTTTAAATAGGAATAATTTATTTAATAAGAGTTAATTTATTTTGTTAGATAAAAATTATATTTAACTTAGGGGGGTGTTAGTGTTAGGGTTAGACTTAGCTTTAGGGGTTAATACATTTATTAGAGTAGTGGCGAGGTCCGGTCGTCAGATTAGGGGTTAATAAGTGTAGGTAGGTAGCGGCGACGTTGGGGGAGGAGATTAGGGGTTAATAAATATTATGTAGGTGTTGGCGATATTAGGGGCAGCAGAAAGGGGTACATAGGGATAATGTAGGTGGCGGCGTTGTGCGATCGGCAGGTTAGGGGTTTAAAATTTTTATTAGAGTGGCGGCGATGTGGGGGGACCTTGGTTTAGGGGTACATAGGTAGTTTATGGATGTTAGTGTACTTTAGAGCACAGTAGTTAAGAGCTTTATAAACCGGCGTTAGCCAATAAAGCTCTTAACTCCTGACTTTTTTCTGCGGCTGGAGTTTTGTCGTTAGAGTTCACTTCATTCAAGACTCTAAATACCGGCGTTAGGAAGATCCCATTGAAAAGATAGGATACGCAATTGGCGTAAGGGGATCTGCGGTATGGAAAAGTCGCGGCTGGAAAGTGAGCGTTAGACCCTTTCCTGACTGACTCTAAATACCAGCGGGCGGCCAAAACCAGCGTTAGGAGCCCTTAACGCTGGTTTTGACGGCTAACGCAGAACTCTAAATCTAGGCGTAAGTTACAAAAAATAAAAAATAAATTATTTTTGTAACTTTGTTCTTAGTTTTCTGTAACTTAGTAATTTTTTTGTGTAGATTTTAATTATTTGAGTATGGTTAGGTGTTTAAATATATAATATAGTTAATTTAATTTGTAGTTTAATGTAATTTTATTATAAAAGTTAAGGTAGATTAATTATTAATTTAATATAGTTTAATGTAAATTTAGTATAATAGTAAGGGTAGGTTAATTATTAGTTTAATATAGTTTAATTTAATTTTAAAGGTAAGTTTAAATTTATTATAAGATAGGGATTAGTTAATATTTAATATAAAGTTAGAGGGTTGTTAGGTTTAGGGATTAATAGGTTAATTTAGTTTATGGCGATGTGGGGGGATGGAGGTTTAGGGGTTAATAACTTTATTTAGTTGCAGTGGGCTCCGGGAGCAGCGGGATAGGGGTTAATAACTTTATGTAGGTGGCGGCGGTGTTGGGGCAACAGATTAGGGGTTAATAAGTATAATGTAGGTGGCGCTGTTGTAGGGGCAGCAGATTAGGGGTTAATATGTATAATGTAGGTGGCGGCGGTGTAGGGGCCGCAGATTAGGGGTTAATAAGTATAATGTAGGTGGCGGCGGTGTAGGGGGCAGCAGATTAGGGGTGTTTAGACTCGGGGTACATGTTAGGGTGTTAGGTGTAAACATTACTTTTATTCTCCCATAGGAATCAATGGGATATCAGGCAGCAGCGAACATGAGCTTTCGCTGCTTTCAGACTCCCTTTGATTCCTATGGCATCCGCCGCCTCCAGGGTGGCGGATTGAAAACCACGTAGCCTGGGCCGGAATAGTGGCGAGCGTACCTGGTAGTTATTTGATAACTATCAAAAGTAGTCAGATAGTGCCGAATTTGCATTTGGAACATCTGTAGTGGCGTAAGCATCGATCTGTGTCGGACTGAGACCGGCGGATCGTATGTTACATCACAGATTTCTACTTTTGCCGGTCTGTAGGCTTTGATAAATAAGGCGAATCAAGCTCTCCACAATTACGCTGCGGAATTTCAGCGTATTTGCGGTTGACGGCTTGATAAATAGGCCCCATAGAATTAAGATATATTTTGTAGCTCTGAAAAAACATATGTTACATTTTGAGTATGTTTTTGTAAATTGGCTCACTGCTAGATTAATACTTTGTGATCACTTTTTGCTTTATTGCACATAAGGTAACTTTTTAAAGGGTTTCTGATTACAATTTTATGCAAAATTCAGCATTACATGATGCACATGTTCCAATATGTGTGTGAGATACATTTATTATATATTCTCTGGAATTCTCACTCTACAAAACTATTTTTTTCCTTTTTGTTTCTGTTTTGTTTAAAGTTCCACTACATAAGAGATGTGATGCTCAGCAGGATGAATCTCTTTTCAGGAATTCTATTAATCATGCTTTGATGAATGGACCTCATATTAAGGTTAAATGAGGGTTACCTATTTGGTTTCCCAGATACATTTGCACAGGAGATGATCTGGATCTGTTAGCCAAAGTCAAGGTCAAGCTGAAGTCTGTAGTTGTGTAGTCAAGCTGAAGTCTGTAGTTGTGTAGTCAAGCTGAAGTCTGTAGTTGTGTAGTTAGGGTTGCCACCTCGGCCATGTTTTCCTGGACACATGAGTTACGCATGCTGCAGGGTAAGCAGGGGGGACATGTATTATGCCTCTGGGCATCACATGAATATTGCTGATGAACAGCACAATACACGTTCCTTCTTGCACACCCTGCAGCATGTGTAACTCATAAGTGTCCAGGAAAAGATGGCCGAGGTGGCAATCCTATTTGTAGTAGATAGGAACCAGGTGTCACCACATGCGAGCAGAGAAACAAGCCAGGGACAAGAACCAGAAACAGTAACCAACACATAAAGCAAAGGGAGCAGTCAGAAGAGTTTTCCAAAATAGGGTAATGGCTGATGATTTCTGTGCGGTGACTACCTGAAGTATATCTGTACATAGGGTAGTGACCTATGACTTCTCTGCTGTGACTACATGTAGTATAATTTTGTGGAGAGTAGCTACTAATGACCTCTGTGATTTGCTACAAAATATTTCTGTTTAGAAACAACTGATTAATTAATTTTAAATACAGTAAAACATTTTAGAACTTCAAACACAGAGACCATACTGTTCTGATTTAAGTCAGGAAGGTATTTGTTCTGGCTGCTCTATCCCAAGTGACCACCTCTTCCTGGTATCATCTGGTCCTACAAAATGTTCTTGCCCTCTTTTAGTTTTCATTGTAATGGTAGTGAGAGTCCACAAGCCTTACTCTTGGGAATTACATCACCTGGGCACCAGGAGAAGGCAAAGGCATCCAACACCAGAGTTTCAAGTATCCCTCCTATTTCCCTCCCAGTATTTATTAGCCTTGTTAAGAAGAAGGCATGGATATTGGAAGAATTTCAGATTTTTATTCCTTCAGAAGATAGTTTCTGGAATAGAAGGAATTAGGAGGGTGCTGCTTGTACATTGTTCATCTCCTTGTTGGAGTTGAGTCACAAGCTAGCCACGGGTGTCGCAAGGTACTACCTTAGCCTCCTCCTGTTTGGCTAGACTGTACACACTCCTCATATCTGTCTTTTCTCTGTTTTTTATAGATCTGGACAGATTTTACATGACAAATGCTCCGAGGAGTGGAACTGGATGGGGTAAGTACCTAACCCTGGGCTCCATTTCTATCCCTAGTATGCACTTAGCAAGTGCTGAGGGCACTTACATTCTACATACAGAAGGTTAAATCCCTATTCTGCTGGTGTCATAATTGGGGCACTCATGACAGGGGTTGACTTTTAAAGTCTCCCTATGACACAGATAGATGTGTGTGGGGTGTGGGAAGGCAGACTCTCACAAATTTGTTACTTGGTAGGGGTATGGCCTTTTTATCTTTTCTGCCTGGCTGCATTAATCTCTCATAGCTACTTAGATACTTTTTCAGGATGACCAGCGGCATCACCCTCAGCATTAGTGCGGCCGCATCCAGGAGGTGTCGTGGTGGTGTTGCGACTCCCTTCACGCTGACCGGACACAGGTTACAGGAAGGGGTGAGGCACATACACCAGAATGGATGGGTGTTTAATATATAAATAAACAAATATATAGTTATTTTTAGATTGGGCACATATTTATTCTGTTGTTGCTAGTGCACATCATTTTTCACAGGGGGTTTCACAGGGGGTTAGTTATTCTTTATAGTACAGTTTAATTTAATTTAATCTCTCTATTATTATCGGGAATGGATTAACCTGGAACTTAAGCCCCCAAGGAAAGGTCCTCTAAGGGTGTCTCCTCAAGCATTATTTTGTCCACTGAATAAATAGTTACTATATAAGTCAGTCACAGTCTGCCCTCCGGCACAAGTTTGTGGCTCATGCTTGGCATCAGTTCTACAGAACTATTCTCAGGACCAAGGCCCATCTTCTAAGGTGGATCCTCTGCCATTATATATTACTCAAGGTGGTGTAACAGAGTTCGCACCACAGTTTAAAGCTCAATTGCATCAGTGGTTACTGAGGCTGTTGCAGCTATGCCGCCTGCAAGTAAGCTCAAGCGTAAGCTAAATCATACTTCTGGCTCTTCTTCCAAAGATAGCACCATTGTTAGCCCTTTGGTTATTAGACAATCCCGGGAATCTGATTTGGATAAGTCTTCTTCAGCATCTGATGGATAAGTTTTACCAGAAGATTCCTTTCCAGAATCAGACAAGAAGATTGAGGATGTCAACTTTTAGCTTACTATGGGTCACTTAAGGTCCTTACTGAAAGAGGTTTTAACAACCTTAGAGGTTCAGGACTCTAAACCTGCTGAGATCAAGCCAGTTCAGAAGCTAGACACCATCTTTAGGCCCAAATCTAAGGTACCTGAGACTTTTCCTGTCCCTTATTTGGTATCTGAGATTATATCAAAGGAGCGGGATAAGCAAGGAGTTCCTTTCTCCCCTTCTCCAAATTTTAAGAAACTTTCCCCAGTTCTGGAGGCCAATCTGGAATTTTGGGGAGCTATATCCAAGGTAGATGGGGCAATTTCTACTCTAGAAAAGAGAACTACATTTCCGTTAGCTCTTTTTAGGGATCCTATGGATAGAAAACTAGAAGTTTATTTAAGAAGGGCCTTTTTACAGGTAGGTCTACCTCAGATACTAACTTTTAAATAGAAACAAAAAGGACTACTGGTTACTTCTTGTTTACAAGAAATCTCATCTCTGATAATGTATTTATTTATTGTGTAACCCAGAGTATAAATCTGCTTCTCTTCATTAGTAGTGATTATGTCTATCAGAATTAATTCACTCTGGCTCATCATTAACAATCTCTATTTCCACATATCTCTCTATAAAGTACATAGAACCAAAGCATAACATTATTAGCTGTGGCAATAAAATACTGGTTATAACTGGAACAATATGTTACAGGGGGATGTGTATGTGCCTATGAATCTTCCATTATTCAGAGCAGATATATTGTGTGTTAAAGGGACAGTAACACTTGAGATTTATATATAAAATGTTTAGATACATGTAGTAAAACAAAATAATTTCATAATTTACACCCCCTCCACACCTTTCCATATAATTTAGCTGTGAAATTTGATTTTCAAAACTTGAAATGCAGCTGTAGACTTCTCAAGACTAACCCCACTACACATATATTCTTAACTGGCTTTTAAGGGTAAAAACTGCAAAACAGTACACTTTATGCTAAAGTGATCATGACTAACCTTGGTATCTGCAGACATAAGACCATTTAAAAATGTTTAAACTTATCTGATACATTATTCTATAGCAGCATAAGAGAGATGTCTTGTAATTACAAGTTGTTTACTGTACCCTTAAAGGAACATTACAGTATTTTTATATTGCAAACGTTATTTATATAAAATAAATGTTTTCTAAAACACAATTTGTATTGTTTTGCAAATAGATGACATACCTTTTGAAAATACTCTTAAAGGGACACTCAATCAAAATTAAACTTTCATTATTCAGATAGAGCATGCCATTTTAAACAACTTTCCAATTTACTTCCATTAACTAAATGTGCACAGTCTTTTTATATTTAAACTTTTTGAGTTACCAGCTCCTACTGAGCATGTGCAAGAATAAGTGTGTATGCATTTGTGAATGGCTGATGGCTGTCACATGGTACGTGTATGCATTTGTGAATGGCTGATGGCTGTCACATGTTACAGGGGGAGTGGAAAAAGACATAACTTTTAAAATTGTCAGAAAGAAAATCTACTACTCATTTGAAGTTCAGACTAAGTGCTACTGCATTGTCTTGTTATCTTGCATTTGTTGATTATGCAAATCTGCTGTGTTGACTGGACCTTTAAGTGCTGCTTTTCTTTTCTCTTTTGCATTACAGATATAAATGATCTCTTACACTAATAGCAATCAGTGCTTTGCATGTTGCAGGGTCTGGATACTGAATTCTGCAGGCTGCACTCTATCCTCTTGAGGACAGCGGAAAAAACTACATTTTTTCTTGTTAAATTTTAGGAAAATTAGAATACAGATAAATATTGACAGTATATTAATACGTATAATTACATCTTTTGTTGGGAATTTAATTTTAGGTTGAATGTCCCTTTATTCGCTGTTGAGATGGATATAGGATTATGTTAGTATAAACAGTGAGACAGGTAAGGAAAGGATGGAGTTTATTAGTATCCATTAAATGTGCATCACTGACCGATTCCAGTCTGGTTTTGCAGCTTGGACATCACATTCTGGCGTGTTTGCCTGAACAGATCAAAAATCCCCTGCCAGATAAATCTATTACTTTTTATTTGAGGGTAATCAGCAGCTGGTTGGTTACTTCAATCTTACCCAGGATCCTTTATTGTATCGGCTCAGCTTGGAAAAAAAATCATTCCCTCAGTGCTGCTCCTCCGGGTTTCTGGTCTTTGATTAAAATGTTGACTTAAACTCAGAATTAACCTGATTAATATAATTGAAAGCAAAAGTCTGCAGCTCAGCAGTTTGTGTGATGAATAGAGATGGATTAAGAAAGAAGGCTTTCAAATTGAATACACATCTCCTCTCTATCTGTTAATTGCACCATTTACTGGTACCTGGCTCGCTGACCGTCAGTGTTTAGTCCAGTTAATGATGATACACAGTCCATACTTTCTCCGGATAATTAAAAAACATTTCACTTGACATAGTTCTTCAGGGAGTTTCTATTTTTATTTCACAGTTTGGGCCTTCTGAGATTCAACATATGATATCATTTTATTGGTTATGGAAAACCTGATTTATATAAACACTGACATGGTGCAGTATATGTAATAATTCTGCAGGTTACTGGCTGCTAGTTGGATATGTTTTACTGACTGCAGGTAAGTCTACATATTACTGGCTGCAGGTTAGAGTACATAATACTGGCTGCAGGTAAGAATACATATTACTAGCTGCAGGTAAGAGTACACATTACTAGCTGCAGGTAAGTCTACATATTACTGGCTGCAGGTAAGTCTACATATTACTAGCTGCAGGTAAGAGTACATATTACTGGCTGCAGGTTAGAGTACATAATACTTGCTGCAGGTAAGAATACATATTACTGGCTGCAGGTTAGAGTACATAATACTGGCTGCAGGTTAGAGTACATATTACTAGCTGCAGGTAAGAATACATATCACTTGCTGCAGGTAAGTCTACATATTACTGGCTGCAGGTAAGAGTACATATTACTGGCTGCAGGTAAGTCTACATATTACTGGCTGCAGGTAAGTCTACATATTACTAGCTGCAGGTAAGAGTACATATTACTGGCTGCAGGTAAGAGTACACATTACTAGCTGCAGGTAAGAATACATATTACTAGCTGCAGGTAAGAGTACATATTACTAACTGCAGGTAAGAGTACATATTACTAGCTGCAGGTAAGAATACATATTACTAGCTGCAGGTAAGAGTACATATTACTAGCTGCAGGTAAGAGTACGTGTTACTAGCTGCAAGTAAGAATACATATTACTAGCTGCAGGTAAGTCTACATATTACTAGCTGCAGGTAAGAATACATATTACTAGCTGCAGGTAAGAATACATATTACTAGCTGCAGGTAAGAATACATATTACTAGCTGCAGGTAAGTCTACATATTACTAGCTGCAGGTAAGAGTACATATTACTGGCTGCAGGTAAGAGTACACATTACTAGCTGCAGGTAAGAATACATATTACTAGCTGCAGGTAAGAGTACATATTACTAGCTGCAGGTAAGAGTACATATTACTAACTGCAGGTAAGAGTACATAATACTGGCTGCAGGTAAGAATACATATTACTGGCTGCAGGTAAGAGTACATATAGCTGGCTGCAGGTAAGAGTACACATTACTTGCTGCAGGTAAGTCTACATATTACTGGCTGCAGGTGAGAAAACATATTACAGGTGGCCCTCGGTTTACAACGGTTCAATTTACACCGTTTCAGAATAACCCATGGTGCCAAAATCAAGCAATGGGTTACCCACCTTCTTTTTACTGTAGATCACGTCATAATTCCTCCAGGCTCCATCTGTGTATTTCCTCTGGATGGCATCAATTGTGTCCACATATTTAAACAGAGCCTTGTCCTGCTCTGGGTACCTTTACAAATAGCACATAGCATACACTCTGAAGCAACGATGCCATTCCTCGAACGTATGGAGCCGCTTAAATTTTTTCGGGCCTGTCCCATCCATTTTCTTGAGTCAAATATATTGACGTACTTACCATCTTGTATTCTTTTCACTATTTTAGACTTCAGGTGGGCATGCAGACTATGTACCTTGTAGGAGTATGTGTCACCGTGCAATGCTGCCTTTCTGTCCGCAGCCTGTGGTGATCCTACCTGTACCCCTGGGGGTTGAGACGCCTGAGCTGGATATCCCACACTACCACCCCCAGACTTCGCTTTGCTCATTTTTCTTAGCATCCTATACATCCTCTGGCCCTTTTGTATGCAAGCCCAGGGACCTATCACTCTCAGACCTCGACCCTGACCCACTAGAGGTAGAGGACTCATACCCACCCGGGAAGAATCAAGTTGAAACTCACCAGAAGTAAGCTCCAAAGGTCCTTGGCCTGATCCCGATGTACTGGGGTCATCTGATCCCGCTATAGCCACCCAGGGAATGAGAGCCCGAGACTTTCGAGGGGCTGTATCACTACCAGATGTAAACGCCATTGAAACATGAAATACAGAGGACAAGAGGGGAGTACCACGGGAAGAGCCAGCCATCTCCTCCCTACCCCCAACAGCCCCGTATTCCTGACCAAACTCGCGATCACTATCACTCACATCAAACTGCATATTAGGTTCTTCATCCGTGCTAGCCGCCAGTGTACACTCAAACTCATTCACAAACCTAACTGCCCTGCTACGCCCTTGTGCGCGACCCATTCCTGATGGGCCTGCATCCCCACAATCACTGCCAGCTAATCCCTCGCACTGACTAGTGCTGATTTTAGCATGACCTCTTTTTACTGAACCCCTTCTTACCACTTGCCCTTGCATTGACACATCTTTTCTGCTGGGGTTTAACGTACCCTGCAGAATCTCTGTATTTAATTCCTGTGGACAAGCGGCGCCACCACTCAGGTTCACAGCCGTTTGTGCCTCTTTAGGCCCTGCGCGAGCCACAGGAGCCTTTCCCCTATTTTTTTGCACAGCGTGCGAAGGGGCCGCATTGGCCCTGCTAGTACCTGCATTAGGCCGCAAGCGCGAGGAGGGGCCCTAACGGCTTTCCCTCCCTTGTTGTCAGCCATGGCGGAAGCCCTTGTACGGAATTGTGACCCGACTGTAGTACCTCCTGTGTTCCCTTTAGGCCCCAAGCCTTGAGGCACACTTGCCCCCATTAAAGCCTCAACTACAGGAGTCCTCAATCGGACCTCACTTGCCCCCTGCTGTATAACGGGCTTACTCCCTTGAGTGGGTGTCTTCCCCTTGATGCTCCCTTCTTATCAGTGGAGACTGAGGGGGACGATCCGCTCTCTTTGCTGCCCAAGTTCCGACTGCCACAACCTAAAATGACGTAACTGGAAGCGACATGGGAAAGCGCCACATGACCGAAAGTCGACTCAGCAG
Source organism: Bombina bombina (assembly GCF_027579735.1). Classification (NCBI taxonomy): domain Eukaryota; kingdom Metazoa; phylum Chordata; class Amphibia; order Anura; family Bombinatoridae; genus Bombina; species Bombina bombina. Next base: position 23,608,952 of record NC_069507.1, on the reverse strand, counting down.
CCATCTTGGATGGGGCAAACCCAACTGAAGATGCAGAGGCCTGCGCAATGCTAGAGAACCGATCCTGGGACTAAGCCAGCGTCGCACCCAAGGATAAACCCCCCGCAAGGACCGACGCCAGGGATTGGAGGAGCGCTACCGCCGTCGCAACTGATTTACCGAAAAGGACTACCGACACAGGTAGGGCTCCACTGCTCCCACTACCTCTTAGCGGACTTATCAGACCCCCACTAGCATGCTGCCCTAAATCAACTTGGGACCCCGGCCTAATGCCTACTCCCGACACCTGGGACCCCAGCCTACTTCCAGATCCCAGACCCTGGGACCCCGACCTTGCACCCCCAGTGATCAAAAAATATAAACACTGCTCCACCGGCTGATAAGCCTGAGCGGGCCCAGCCTCATCCTCCAGCCCCCACCCCCCCTCTGGAGAGGGAAACAGACTTTGACTCCCCTCCCCTACCGAAGGGGAAGAAGGAATAGCAAGCCCAAAAACATGGCTCTGACCCACTGTAATGGTCCCAGAGGTAGAAGGTGCAACCCATTCGATGTCCTCATGGTCCATCTCTTCCCACTCTGCAGGTTCGGCCTCAAGAGAAACTTTGCTTTGGTCCATGCTGAAAGAACTTCCAGGGATCCACAGGAACAAAGAGGAAGTGGACTCCCTGCTCATCCCATATAAAGGGTAAGTAAACCCCTCCCAACACAATGCAACATTGTAACAATACACACACAGCATCAGCACTCACTCAACCAGGCCTTAACCCTTAGCTACACTCCAGGCTAGTCGCCCTGCACTTTCTATATTACTGTCTGCAGTTAAGAGTACATATTATTGGCTCCAGTTAAGAGTACACTTTACTGGCTGCAGGCAAGAGTACACATTACTGGCTGCAGGTAAGAGTACATTTTGCTAACTGCAGGTTTGAGTACATTTTACTGGCTGCAGGTAAGAGTACATATTACTGGCTGCAGGTAAGAGTACATAATACTGGCTGCAGGTAAGAGTACATTCTGGTGGCTGCAGGTAAGAGTACATATTACTGGCTGCAGGTAAGAGTACATAATACTGGCTGCAGGTAAGAGTACATTCTGGTGGCTGCAGGTAAGAGTACATATTACTGGCTGCAGGTAAGAGTACATAATACTGGCTGCAGAGTACACATTACTATTACTGGATGCAAGTAAGAGTACACATTACTGGCTGCAGGTAAAAGTACACATTACTGGCTGCAGGTAAGCATACATATTACTGGCTGCAGGTAAGAGTACACATTACTGGCTGCAGGTAAGAGTATACATTACTGGCTGGAGGTAAGAGTACACATTACTGGCTGCAGGTAAGAGTATACATTACTGACTGCAAGTAAGAGTACACATTACTGGCTGCAGGTAAAAGTACACATTACTGGCTGGAGGTAAGAGTACACATTACTGGCTGCAGGTAAGAGTATACATTACTGATTGCAGGTAAGAGTACATATTACTGACTGCAGGTAAGACTACACATTACTGACTGCAGGTATGGGTACATACTACTGATTGTAGGTAAGAGTACACATTACTGGCTGCAGGTAAGAGTACACATTAACTGGCTGCAGGTAAAAGTACATATTACTGGCTGCAGGCAAGATTACATTTTACTGGCTGCAGGTAAGAGTACATATTACTGACTGTAGGTAAGAGTACATATTACTGACTGCAGGCAAGATTGCATTTTACTGGCTGCAGGTAAGAGAACAAATTACTGACTGCAGGCAAGAGTACATTTTACTGGCTGTAGGTAAGAGTACACATTACTGGCTGCAGGTAAGGGTACATATTACTGTCTGCAGGCAAGAGCACATTTTACTGGCTGCAGCTGAGAGTACATATTACTGGCTGCAGGCAAGAGCACATTTTACTAACTGCAGGCAAGAGTACATATTTCTGACTGCAGGTAAGGATACACCTTACTGACTGCAGGTAAGAGTACATATTTCTGACTGCAGGTAAGAGTACATATTACTAACTGCAGGTAAGAGTACATATTACTGACTGCAGGTAAGAATACACCTTACTGACTGCAGGTAAGAGTACATATTTCTAACTGCAGGTAAGAGTACATTTTACTGGCTGCAGGTTAGAGTACATATTACTGACTGCAGATAAGAGTACACATTACTGGCTGCAGGTAAGAGTACATATTACTGGCTGCACATAAGAATACATTTTACTCGCTGCAGGTAACAGTACATATTACTGGCTGCAGGTAAGAGTACATATTACTGTCTGCAGGTAAGAGTACATATTACTGGCTGCAGGTAAGAGTGCCTAATTTGATGGAAAAAAATCAGGCACTCCAACTAAAATCCAAATGCCTTTATTAGTGAAAATCTCTTTCAATGGAGCACAGTTAAAACACGCATCTTACGCGTTTCGGCTTTATGTCTTGATCATTAATGCTGAATCACATTAATTAGCACAGGTGTACAGGGAGTGCAGAATTATTAGGCAAGTTGTATTTTTGAGGATTAATTTTATTATTGAACAACAACCATGTTCTCAATGAACCCAAAAAACTCATTAATATCAAAGCTGAATAGTTTTGGAAGTAGTTTTTAGTTTGTTTTTAGTTATAGCTATTTTAGGGGGATATCTGTGTGTGCAGGTGACTATTACTGTGCATAATTATTAGGCAACTTAACAAAAAACAAATATATACCCATTTCAATTATTTATTTTTACCAGTGAAACCAATATAACATCTCAACATTCACAAATATACATTTCTGACATTCAAAAACAAAACAAAAACAAATCAGTGACCAATATAGCCACCTTTCTTTGCAAGGACACTCAAAAGCCTGCCATCCATGGATTCTGTCAGTGTTTTGATCTGTTCACCATCAACATTGCGTGCAGCAGCAACCACAGCCTCCCAGACACTGTTCAGAGAGGTGTACAGTTTTCCCTCCTTGTAAATCTCAGATTTGATGATGGACCACAGGTTCTCAATGGGGTTCAGATCAGGTGAACAAGGAGGCCATGTCATTAGATTTTCTTCTTTTATACCCTTTCTTGCCAGCCACGCTGTGGAGTACTTGGACGCGTGTGATGGAGCATTGTCCTGCATGAAAATCATGTTTTTCTTGAAGGATGCAGACTTCTTCCTGTACCACTGCTTGAAGAAGGTGTCTTCCAGAAACTGGCAGTAGGACTGGGAGTTGAGCTTGACTCCATCCTCAACCCGAAAAGGCCCCACAAGCTCATCTTTGATGATACCAGCCCAAACCAGTACTCCACCTCCACCTTGCTGGCGTCTGAGTCGGACTGGAGCTCTCTGCCCTTTACCAATCCAGCCACGGGCCCATCCATCTCGCCCATCAAGACTCACTCTCATTTCATCAGTCCATAAAACCTTAGAAAAATCAGTCTTGAGATATTTCTTGGCCCAGTCTTGACGTTTCAGCTTGTGTGTCTTGTTCAGTGGTGGTCGTCTTTCAGCCTTTCTTACCTTGGCCATGTCTCTGAGTATTGCACACCTTGTGCTTTTGGGCACTCCAGTGATGTTGCAGCTCTGAAATATGGCCAAACTGGTGGCAAGTGGCATCTTGGCAGCTGCACGCTTGACTTTTCTCAGTTCATGGGCAGTTATTTTGTGCCTTGGTTTTTCCACACGCTTCTTGCGACCCTGTTGACTATTTTGAATGAAACGCTTGATTGTTCGATGATCACGCTTCAGAAGCTTTGCAATTTTAAGAGTGCTGCATCCCTCTGCAAGATATCTCACTATTTTTGACTTTTCTGAGCCTGTCAAGTCCTTCTTTTGACCCATTTTGCCAAAGGAAAGGAAGTTGCCTAATAATTATGCACACCTGATATAGGGTGTTGATGTCATTAGACCACACCCCTTCTCATTACAGAGATGCACATCACCTAATATGCTTAATTGGTAGTAGGCTTTCGAGCCTATACAGCTTGGAGTAAGACAACATGCATAAAGAGGATGATGTGGTCAAAATACTAATTTGCCTAATAATTCTGCACTCCCTGTATTTAAGAACAAAAAATGCAAACCATTGGTTAAACTAAGTTCATGTGATTTGCAAAAAGAGAGTAAACAATATCCAGCCTAATATATATATTAAATGACATGAGACATAACCCTTTAACTGCAAAAATAATCATATTTAAAATCATATTAAATCTAACTTGTACAAAACAGTTAGCCTAGAGATATAAATAAAAATGGTGTTGAGTAATAACAAAATAAAATTGAAATTGATCATTTATCAATACCCTTCCTAACTGTATACAAAAACATATAACCTTTGCTGGGATATTAAACACCAAAATTCACATAAACAAATATAATGCAACACATGTCATGCTATAGTTAGGCGATGTAAGGACACCTATTCAATATTGCACAAATACAAATTTGATAAATTATCTAACCATGTGAACTGAATTTATACTTATAGGAGACAATAACCAATTCCCCTTAGCCAGGAGTAAATCATGGTGGAGCCCACCTGCAAAGCAATTACAACCATAAATATCTAAATAGTGTTACATTCTAATCACTAATGCACTACAATGCTATTCTCTGTGTAAATACTGCCAATGGAAAAGTTTAGGATAATGGTATCTTTTTACTAAACTAGTAAACATCTATTGACATATCTTCACTTGGGAACTACTCCTTTACGATGCTCATCTCACATACCCTATGTTTATATTCAGGTGTGTATTATATGTACGGTAAGGTTAGATACTAGGATGTGTATACTTATGTGGCCCAGGTTCAGTCCCAATAGTTAATTAAATCAAACCTGGAATTGAAACCTTTAGGTGACCTAGTATCAAGGGTGAAGATCCAGTAGGTCTCTCTTTTGAGAATTATCCTTACACGATCCCCACCCGTTCTGGAATCCTAATTTTTTTCAATGATTTTCCATCTGAGATGACTTACATCTCCCTGATGTACCTCTACAAATGTTTTATTAGAAGAGATGACACAAGTTTTTTAACATCCAAAAGATGTTCCCTGATTCTGTCACGTGCTTCCCTAGTCGTGCACCCTACATATTGTAGCTTGCACTGGGAACACCAAATTATGTATATAACATAATTCAAACGACAATTCACACAAGATTCTAACTTGAATGTTTTACCATTTGCAAAGGATACAAAATCTGACCCTTGTTCAACATATGAACACGTTATGCATGCCCCATAATGGCATTTATACATGTCCTGGCAATCTAGCCATGAATTCACCCTGTACTTCTTTCTCCTCAATTTGTTGGGTAACAGTATGTTGCCTAGGGTGGCTCCACGTTTGTAGGTGAACCTACACCCCTCATTTACAATTTTCTCTAGTTTCTCATCCACTGAAAGCATGGAAAAATGTTTCCTTATTATCCCACAGATATTTATCATATTCCAAAGAATATTCTGTTACAAAGGTGACCCCTTCCTGCATGGTGGATTTCTATTTCTTTATATTTTTCTTTTTGCTACCATGGGCTTGCAGAAGATCTCTTAAGTCAACCTCCTTCTTGGCTTTTGCCACATCATTCTCTGAATAACCCCTAGCTTATAAACATTTTTATGAGGTCTTCACTTTGTCTGCTGTACTCTAAATCAGTAGAACAATTACGTTTCACTCGAATAAACTGCCCTTTCGAAATAGCATGCGGGTCATGGCGAGGGTGGCAACTTTTACCATGTAGTATTGTGTTCCCTGAGATCGGTTTGCGATATAATTTATTATCCATTTTAGTACTATACTGTGATGTCCTCAGGGTGACATCAAGAAAATTAATCTCCGTTAGTTGATGCTCCATGGTAAAAGAAATGCCAACTTCATTGTTGTTAATATATGACAGAAAATCCCAAACCAGGGAAACACGCCCTCTCCATATTAAGACCAGATCATCAATGTATTGCCTATAAAAGGCGATATTACTTCTGAATGGATTCCCATCTCCAAAGATGTGGGACATTTCCAAAAATAAAAATATAAAAAAAATTAGAAGGAATCCACCATAAAGGAAGGGGTCACCTTTGTAACAGAATATTCTTCGGAATATGATAAAAATCTGTGGGATAATAAGGAAACATTTTTCCATGCTTTCAGCGGATGAGAAACTAGAGAAAGTTGTAAATGAGGGGTGTAGGTTCACCTACAAATGTGGAGCCACCCTAGGCAACATACTGTCATTCAGCAAATTGAGGAGAAAGAAGGACAGGGTGAATTCATGGCTAGATTGCCAGGACATGTATAAATGCCATTATGGGGCATGCATAGCGTGTTCATATGTTGAACAAGGGTCAGATTTTGTATCCTTTGCAAATGGTAAAACATTCAAGTTAGAATCTTGTGTGAATTGTTGTTCGAATTATGTTATATACATGATATGGTGTTCCCAGTGCAAGCTACAATATGTAGGGTGCACAACTAGGGAATCACGTGTCAGAATCAGGGAACATCTTTTGGATGTTAAAAAACTTGTTGTGTCATCTGTTCTAATAAAACATTTGTTAGAGGTACATCAGGGAGATGTAAGTTATCTCAGATGGAAATCATTGAAAAAATTAGGATTCCAGAATGGGGTGGGGATCATGGAAGGATAATTCTCAAAAGAGAGACCTACTGGATCTTCACCCTTGATACTAGGTCCTCTAAGGTTTCAATTCCAGGTTTGATTTAATTAACTATTGGGACTGAACCTGGGCCACATAAGTATACACATCCTTGTATCTAACCTTACTGTACTTATAATATACACCTGAATATAAACATAGGGTATGTGAGATGAGCATCATAAAGGAGTAGTTCTCAAGTGAAGATATGTCAATAGATGTTTACTAGTTTAGTAAAAAGATACCATTATCCTAAACTTTTCCATTGGCAGTATTTACACAGAGAACGACATTGTAGTGCATTAGTGATTAGAATGTAACACTCACTATTTAGATATTTATGGTTGTAATTGCTTTACAGGTAGGCTCCACCATGATTCACTCCTGGCTAAGGGAAATTGGTTATTGTCTCCTATAAGTATAAATTCAGTTGAGGTGGTTAAATATTTTATTAAATTTGTATTTGTGCAATATTGAATAGGTGTCCTTACGTTGCCTATCTATAGCATGACATGTGTTGCATTATATCTGATAATGGTTATTTCGGTGTTTAATATCCCAGCAGAAGTTATGAGTTTTTGTATACAGTTAGGAAGGGTATTGATAAATGATCAATTTCAATTTTATTTTGTTATTACTCAACACCATTTTTATTTATATCTCTAGGCTAACTGTTCTTCACAAGTTAGATTTAGTTTGATTTTAAATTTGATTATTTTTGCAGTCAAAGTGTTATTTCTCATGTCATGTAATATAAATATTAGGCTGGATATCATTTTTCAAATCAAGTGATCTTAGTTTAATCTATTGTTTGCATTTTTTTGTTCTTAAATACACTTGTGCTAATTAATGTGATTCAGCATCTATGATTAAGGCATAAAGCCGAAATGCGTAAGTGGATGTTTTAACTGTGCTCCATTGAAGGAGATTTTCACTAATAAAGGCTTTTGGATTTTAGTTGGAGTGCCGGATTTTTTCTTCTTTCAAATTTTGCATTATCTGCCTTGGTCCTTGGCACCCAACTATCATCGGGCAAGACATACCGGAGGTATTCTACATTGAATTTTCTTGAAGCGGAGTATTTTGCCTTTGAGTCCCAAGCAGCAGCCCCAAAAAGTACAAGCTGAGTTGATTTGCCATACAAACGTAGCTTAAGCTGTGTCTGGTCAGAGTGGGAGCCTGGGAGGAGCTACTTCCGAGATCGGAGAAGTGCTGAAGCGAAGTGGAGACTTTGAGACACTGAGTGTCTACCAGAGGGTCAGAACTACCGGACACATCCCTCGACGAGCGGGGTGAGTTGGTTAGATTGGGTGGCAAGAAATTCTGGTAAGGACACATCCACTAGCGCCACTGTTTATTTCAGCACACCCACATCAGTGCCAGTCGTGTTTCATGCGGGCTGGTTTATAGTGACTACATATGGCAGTATTGCAGCATTGTTATTAGGAATCGAGGATCAGTTCAGAGGAAATTTGGGACTGTTTCTTATATATTTATACATGTATACCTGGACATATTTACCCATTTGTATAGAGCATTGGGATTAAACGAGTAGTGACACTTAATACTGGATGCAGGTAAGAGTACATAATACTGGCTGCAGGTAAGAGTACATAATACTGGCTGCAGGTAAGAGTACATATTACTGGCTGCAGGTAAGAGTACATATTACTGGCTGCAGGTAAGAGTACATAATACTGGCTGCAGGTAAGAGTACATAATACTGGCTGCAGGTAAGAGTACATAATACTGGCTGCAGGTAAGAGTACATAATACTGGCTGCAGGTAAGAGTACATAATACTGGCTGCAGGTAAGAGTACATATTACTGGCTGCAGGTAAGAGTACATATTACTAGCTGCAGGTAAGAGTACATAATACTGGCTGCAGGTAAGAGTACATAATACTGGCTGCAGGTAAGAGTACATAATACTGGCTGCAGGTAAGAGTACATAATACTGGCTGCAGGTAAGAGTACATAATACTGGCTGCAGGTAAGAGTACATAATACTGGCTGCAGGTAAGAGTACATATTACTGGCTGCAGGTAAGAGTACATATTACTAGCTGCAGGTAAGAGTACATAATACTGGCTGCAGGTAAGAGTACATAATACTGGCTGCAGGTAAGAGTACATAATACTGGCTGCAGGTAAGAGTACATATTACTGGCTGCAGGTAAGAGTACATATTACTAGCTGCAGGTAAGAGTACATAATACTGGCTGCAGGTAAGAGTACATAATACTGGCTGCAGGTAAGAGTACATAATACTGGCTGCAGGTAAGAGTACGTGTTACTAGCTGCAAGTAAGAGTACATATTACTGCAGGTTAGGATACATTTGACATGCAATTTATTGAGCAGCAAGAGTTTTCACAATTGTAGAAGCATAAAACTCTAATTATTTTATATTTCTGCCTTGTATATACATAGAAAATAGAAAAACATGACCACTTCCTGATTGTGTTGTCAAACTAGCACATGGTTAAACACAAAAATATACACACACACACATATAAACACATTTGGGCACACATTTGCACACACATATAAGCAGCACACATACACACAGATATGCACACACACATGCACAAACATATACACATACACACACATATGCACACACACAAGCACAACATATACACATATGCACACATACACATATGCACACACACAAGCACAAACATACACACACATATACACACATATGCACAAACACACACACAAGCACACACAAGCACAAACATATACACACATGCACACACACATAAACGCACACACACACAAACATAAATAGTCACACACACATAGAGGCTGAATTATCAAGCCGTCAACTATGCTGCATTTGACGGCACCAATACGCTCACCTAACATCGCTGGCCGTGGACCTGAATACGCTCTCCTTATTTATAAAAAAAAAGCTGTCAAAAAGCCGCGCACCAAGTACGGGGCAATGAGCAGCTGCTCTTCGGCTTTTTACCCTGTCACTAAACACTGCCACTATACTAAAATGTTTAACCCCTATCCCGCTGCTGCAGGACCCTGCCGCAACTAAATAAAGTTATTAACCCCTATCCAGCCACTCCCGGACCCCACCGCAACTAAAATTAAAGTATTAACCCCTATCCCTCCTCTCCCGGAGCACACCACAACTCTAATAGAGTTATTAACCCCTATCCCTACGCTCCTGGAGCCCACCGCAATTCTAATAAAGTTATGAACCCCTATCCCACCGCTAACGGACCCCTCCACAACTAAATAAATGTATTAACCCCTAAAACCCTGGCCTCCCACATCACTACCACTTACTAAACCTATTAACCCCTAAACTGTCAGTCCCCAACATCGCCATAACTAAATTAAGATATTAACCCCTAAACCTAACAACCCGCTAACTTTACATTAAATATTAACTCATCCCTATCTTATAATAAATTTAAACTTACCTTTACAATGACGTCATTTAAAGGAAACTTCATTCTTCAAGAGATGTCGTAAGAAGAGGATGCTCCGTACAAGATGTCTTGAAGATGGAGCCACTCCGTGCCGGATGGATGAAGATAGAAGATGCCGTCTGGATGAAGACTTCTGCCCGTTTGGATGAAGACTTCTGCCTGCTTCGCTGAGGACTTCTGCTGCTTGGATGAGGATGGATGTCCGTTCTTCGAAAACTGTAAGTGGATCTTCGGGGGTTAGTGTTTTTTTTGGGTGGGTTTTAATTTTAGGTTAGGGACTTTGGGCAGTAAAAGAGCTGAATGCCCTTTTAATGGCAATTCCCATGCAAATGCCCTTTTCAGGGCAATGGGGAGCTTAGGTTTTTTAGATAGGTTTTTATTTTGGGGTGTTGGTTGTGTGGGTGGTGGGTATTTGTATTTTTTTTAACAGGTAAAAGAGCTGATTTCTTTGGGGCAATGCCCCGCAAAAGGCCCTTTTAAGGGCCATTGGTAAATTAGTGTAGGCTAGGTTTTTATTTTTATTTGGGGGGGCTTTTTTATTTTGATAGGGCTATTATATTAGGTGTAATTAGTTTAAATATTTGATCATTTATTTTTTATTTTGTGTAACTTAGTGTTTTTTATTTTGTGTAACTTAGTTGTTATTTTTCTGTAACAGTAATTTTTAATAGTAGATTTAAATAACTTGAGTAGGGTTAGGTTTTTAAATATGTACTATAGTTAATTTAATTTTAGTATAATAGTTAGGGTGGGTTAATTAATAGTTTAATATAGTTTCTTTTAATTCTACAGGTAAGTTTAAATTTATTATAAGATAGGGATGAGTTAATATTTAATGTAAAGTTAGTGGGTTGCTAGGTTTAGGGGTTAATAGCTTAATTTAGTTTATGGCAATATGAGGGGCTGGCGGTTTAGGGGCTAATAATTTTATTACAGTTGCAGCGGGGTCCGGGAGCGGCGGGATAGGGGTTAATACATTTATTTAGTTGTGATGGGGTCCGGGAGAGCCGGGATAGGGGTTAATACCTTTATTTAGTTGGGGCTGAGGTCCGGAAGTGCTGGAATAGTGGTTAATACATTTATTTAGTTGCGGTGGGCTCCGGGAGTGGCAGGATAAGGGTTATACATTTATTTAGTTGCAGTGGTGGGATAGGGGTTAATAACATTATGTATGTGGCGGCGATGTTGGGGTGTTTAGACTCGGGATTTATGTTAGTGTGTTAGGTGTAAACGTTACTGGTTTTCTACTATAGAAATCAATGGGATATCTGGCAGCATCGAACATAAGCTTTTGCTGCTTTCAGACTCCCATTGATTCCTATGGCATCCACGGCCTCCAGGGTGGCGGATTGAAAAGCAGGTACGCTGGGCCGGAATAGTGGCGAGCGTACCTGTTAGAAGTTTGATAAATGGCAAAAGTTGTCAAATAGTGCCGAGTTTGTATTCGGAACATCTGTAATGACGTAACCATCAATGTGTGTCGGATTGAGACCAGCGGATCGTATGTTACGTCACAAATTTCAACTTTTGCCAGTCTGTAGGCTTTGATAAATGGGTCGATTCAGGCGCGCCACAATTACGCTGCAGAATTCCAGCGTATTTGCAGTTGACAGCTTGATAAATATTCCTCATTGACAGATACACACACACAAACATAAGTAGTCGCACACACATAGACAGAGAAATACACACACACAAACATAAGTAGTCGCACACACATAGACAGAGAAATACACACACACAAACATAAGTAGTCGCACACACATAGACAGAGAAATACACACACACAAACATAAGTAGTCGCACACACATAGACAGAGAAATACACACACACAAACATAAGTAGTCGCACACACATAGACAGAGAAATACACACACATTTATACACACGCACATTCAGACATATATACACCCAAGCACAAACACGCACACACTTTCTCTCTTTAAAATGATATTAAACAGGAAATTACATCCTCATAAAATGTTTAATAAAAAACCTGCTTTCAATCTTTATTTTGCCATAAGGTCATACTGCACACTTAAAGGGACAGTCTACATCAGAATTTGTATTGTTTAACAAGATACATAATCCCTTTATTACCCATTCCCCAGTTTTGCATAACCTACACAGTTATGATAATACACGTTTTACCTCTGTGATTACCCTGTATCTAAGCCTCTGCAGACTGCCCCTTATCTCAGTTATATTAATATACTGTTTACCTCTGTGATTACCTTGTATCTAAGCCTCTGCAGACTGCCCCTTATCTCAGTTATATTAATATACTTTTTACCTCTGTGATTACCCTGTATCTAAGCCTCTGCAGACTGCCCCCTTATCTCAGTTATATTAATATACTTTTTACCTCTGTGATTACCCTGTATCTAAGCCTCTACAGACTGCCCCTTATCTCAGTTATATTAATATACTGTTTACCTCTGTGATTACCTTGTATCTAAGTCTCTGCAGACTGCTCCCTTATCTCAGTTATATTAATATACTTGTTACCTCTGTGATTACCTTGTATCTAACCCTCTGCAGACTGCCCCCTTATCTCAGTTATATTAATATACTTTTTACCTCTGTGATTACCTTGTATCTAACCCTCTGCAGACTGCTCCTTATCTCAGTTATATTAATATACTGTTTACCTCTGTGATTGCCTTGTATCTAAGCCTCTGCAGACTGCTCCTTATCTCAGTTATATTAATATACTTTTTACCTCTGTGATTACTTTGTATCTAAGCCTCTGCAGACTGCCCCTTATCTCAGTTATATTAATATACGTTTTACCTCTGTGATTACCCTGTATCTAAGCCTCTGCAGACTGCTCCCTTATCTCAGTTATATTAATATACTTTTTACCTCTGTGATTACCTTGTACCTAAGCCTCTGCAGACTGCTCCCTTATCTCAGTTATATTAATATACTTTTTACCTCTGTGATTACTTTGTATCTAAGCCTTTGCAGACTGCCCCTTATCTCAGTTATATTTATATACTTTTTACCTCTGTGATTACCTTGAATCTAAGCCTCTGCAGACTGCCCCTTATCTCAGTTATATTAATATACTTTTTACCTCTGTGATTACCTTTTTAACAGAGAAAACAGCAACAACAACAGCTACTTCACATGACACAATAAAGCTAAATGAGCTATGTGGCAAATAATTTAGTACACTCCAGCAGGTAAAATGTGATCATTTGAACACATAAAAGAGGAGAAAGGTTTACAGTATGTCCGTTTAATGTATGATATATATCATGTATGTACAAAAATGACTATAACATTATTTAAAGGGACATTTTTGTTTGCATAAATGTTTTGTAGATGATCCATTTATATAGCCTATACAGCTTTTTTTTAAAAATGTATAGTTTTGCTTATTTTTAAATAACATTGCAATGATTTTCAGTCTCCTAACCACGCCCCAAAGTTTTAGGAGAATACTGATGTATACCTACTCCAGCTTGCCCCTGTTTGTGTAAAGAGTCTTTTCATTTGCAGAGGAAGGGGGAAGTTTCTGCTTTTTTTGCTATAGAACCACTTTTAGTAGTGTTCCAGTTACCTTTTTAACAGAGCTAAACTGGGAGCTTCTAAGTAAGTTTTTATACAGTTTTATACTGGATTTTTATATCAGTATCTGTGCATCTTATTCTTTATAGTAGTGTCTATTACATGCAGTTAAATGAAAATTGGTGTATCCCTTTAATCATTTGTTTCCTTATGTGTTTCATTTGTCTTTATTCAGTAGGTAGCTTCTGAAAGGTCCTTGTTTATTTCGGTTTCTGAAAGGGAAATGAAATTGTTCCCGCGTGTTATACGCCTGTTACCTCTTACACAAGGGAATTTTTAGTTTATTCATACAGTGTGTTATAAAGAATCTGCTCTTAATCACTGCAGCCAGAATGCATTACCAGTAACATGAGATATATCATCACCCTCATGTAGCGCAGACACAGTCGCCCCAATACTAGATTACAATTCCTCACACACAGACAGCTATTCCAAGTGACAACAAGTCTGATTATTGTCATTGCATTCCATGCTTCAAACCAGTAAGAAATAAATTGTAGGAAGCTGTGTGGTTAAGCCAATATCTACCATTATGTTAGTAGGCTCTGAATCTGGAAAAGGAATCAGACTTACAAGGGTTACTGGAAACATTCAATCAGCCAAAAAGAATTAACATTCATTTTATTTTTTAAGTGAATCTTCAGCAAAAAAAAAATCAGCAATTTATAATCGTGTTGCAGTAGTACAGGATTTACTGTTACAAAGTCTCAAATGTTATGTAATACAAAGGCAGCTCAGGTGCTACAAATGTTAAATATAATTAAAAAGTCTCAGGTTTAGAGTAACCTGTAGAAATTTGGCAACATTGGTAGCCTTTCTGGTAATCAAAGGGTTAACGTTACCTCAACTCTGTGACTTTTTGATCAGTGACAACGTAACATTGGGCTAGATTTGTGGAGTGGTAGTTTGCGCCCCTGCTCGGACATTAACTTTGGTAGATGGAGGCTTTTTAGTGTGGGTTGGATAGTGAGTGTATTACAAGTTGAAAGTAAAACGTTTTCGCTCGTGCACTAAACCGATGTGCGCAAAAAGCAAAAGTTTGAATATTGTGACTACATTAACGTACTCCCAATAGACTTCAATGGAGCAGCATAAAGTGGGGGGAAAACGATAATGTTTAACCAATTACACTAACCGCACATGAAATATGAAAATGTCACATTACAATGTTCTTCAAATAGAAGAAAATGTTTTATTTTTTATAAATAAATATTTATTTATATAAATGATGGTATTTTGGTAAAATATAGCTATACCTATATATCTATATAATATATGTTTTAGAAATACTTTAAAAAGCATTGATTCTTCACTAAGAAGCAAATGTTATTTTTACTATTAAATAGACAGACAAAAAGATAGATAAATACATACAGACAGACAGACAGACAGATAGATAGATAGATAGATAGCGCTGCGGAATCTGTTGGCGCTCTACAAATACCTGATAATAATGATAATAATAGATAGATAGATAGATAGATAAATACATACATACATACAGACAGACAGATAGACAGACAGATAGATAGATAGATAGATACTTTACTTGGCCAAGTGCTCCCTTGAGAAATTGTTTGGTAGCGCGCCACATAGAATTCTATGAGAAACAGGAGTTACTATGGCCGCGCTATCCGCCCTCTAGATCCAGTGCTCCTTAGACTTTTTGCTTGAGATAAAACTTTTTACTTACAACTTGTAATGTGAGCGCAAGAATAGGAGCGCTATTGATTTAACTTGAGCTTTGTTGTGATCAATAGTGCTAATATTTTTGCTCTCTATTTGTAATCTAACCCAATATCTTGGGCATTATATGAGAGCCGCTCGCGAAACAGAAAAACAGTAATTACAAAAAGTTAGGAAATGATCTTGTAAAATGGTTTGTGTAAATATTTTTAATTGTAAAATATTCACATCTATTTTATTCCAAAACTTCCTAGAGGTGTGGTCAGGACTTTTACGTACACATATGCCCAGCGTCTGAATTTATAAAGACTTCATGCAACTGTCAAGTATCTTGTTGTTATTTCAAAGCTGACACAATTGTTTTTATTTTTCTTTAACTGATTTCAAGTTCTTTGTGTTAATGTTCTTTTACTTTTAATAAGTTTGTTCTGCAATGTTGTGAAGACGATTTTTTTGTGATACTGGCCTGCTTCACAGTGAAACGCAATCTATCCACCGAGAACTGAACGGTTACGGTCGGTAAAAATCATATGTGCAATAGGTCAGGTGGCAGGTACAAGTCTTTATGAATCCTGCAATTTTCAAGATTTCTATAAGATATTAGTGTCACTGAGGGTTTTTATAAATGTAGGTCTAAGTCACATTAGTGTGGACCAACAGGCCCCAGGAAAACAGAATATATATATATATATATACAGAGATACCCACCAAGGAAAGTGTTGGAAATAAAGTTCAGTGAGACTCAGTGAGTTTCACAAATGACCATCCTAAATAAATAAATAAATAAATAAATAAATAGAAAATATAATCTTATTGATTGTTTGCTGGGGCTGCAACAACCTGATTACCATTGTATTGCACCTCTCTCTTGATATACATCAATTCTATAGTAGTAAAATAAAATTGTAGGTCCTTGTAATATAGCTTAATTATAATGTTTTATGCAGAAATCCTTTGTAATGTTTAATGCTGCATTTGGGAAATCCATATCCCTATAACTGGCATTTTATAAATCCGTATTCAGGTTTTCCTTTGCTGACATGACAAAGGACAGAGTTTGTACACAGCAGTCATTGTCTACATGTCACAGACAGTACACAGAGAGATGCTTGACAATTTTACAACATGCGCCAATGATAACCCTTACAGTAGTTCGCTGCATGCGGTGATGACATCATTTAAATTATAGAAGGTTCCTAAGGGGCTTCCAATTGAGAATTGTCTCTCATCATTTCCAGAGAGGTTTTGCATGACAAATTGTACAAAAAATGTGTTGAAATGATTTGATGCTGTCACTCCCTGAGCCGCGGTGCTGTCACTTGCTACAACGCACGGCACCTGCTCTGAGGTTGCTAATTAGTCTCATTTAATTAATGATATTCTGTCTTATGTCCCCACGTATTCCCCATATTCCATTTTACTTACATCTCTTGTTTACAGTTTTTATTCTGGATTTCGAGGGTGGCCAAAAGTTTGAAAATAAGAAATCAAATAGATGATTGGTGGAGAATTAAGATAGTTATGTATTGCCATAAAAATAATACAAATGTCACATTTAAAAGCATTTTTGCAATATACAAAGTGCTTTAGTGACTTCTATTACACGTGTCTCATTGCTAATATGGCATAATGCCTCATGCATGTACATTCCCTGCACATGCGCCAGTAATGATGTATTGTGTGATTGGAAAACAGAACATGAGATGTTTTCTTGTGCGTCTCACTGCTGATATAGCATAAGGCTTCATTCATGGACATTCCCTGAGCATGCGCCAGTAATGATGTGTTGTGTGATTGGAACACAGAACATGAGATGTTTTCTTGTGCGTCTAACTGCTGATATGGCATAAGGCCTCATGCATGGACATTCCCTGAGCATGCGCCAGTAATGATGTATAGTGTGATTGGAACACAGAACATGAGATGTTTTTTTGTGCCTCTCTCTGCTGATATGGCATAAGGCCTCACGCATACGCATTTTCTTCCCTGCGCATGCATAAGTAATGATGTATTGTGTGATTGGAACACAAAACATGTTTTCTTGTGCATCTCACTGCTGATATGGCATAAGGTCTCACACATGCACATTCTCTTCCCTGCGCATGCGTAAGTAATGATGTATTGCATGATTGGAACACAAAACGTGTTTTCTTGTGCATCTCACTGCTGATATTTTGGGCCAAATTACAAGTGGAGCACTATATATTGCTTTGATGAAAGTGATATTTGTGCTCCACTCTGTAATACCAGCGCACAATAATGTGTGCTGGGGGCATTACAAGTTTTCAGCAATGCGAACGTGACCTCGCATTGCTGGGCAGCATTGCGTTCACGAGAGCGTGCTTCCATAGGCTCCTATGGGAGCCTTGTTCTGATCCCGCCAGAGACGATGGCAGCAAATATAAATATATATGTATATGATTATATACATACAGTATATTTATGTCCCAAATTAAGGAATTGATGATTATATCCAAGGCTTGTACCTCAAAAGAAAGATATATATCTTGCAATGGTGAAATACCGTTATATAATCAAATAAAAAAAGAGGTAAGTAAAATACTCACATCAAGCTCTAGATATAAACACTCAGTGAAGACTCCTTTTAGGAGACAAATGAAGTGGAACTTCACTGGATACTTAAAATAACAATTTATTAAAAAAAGCAGTGTTTATCACCCAGGCTTACATGAGCACAGACCCAAGCAAGAACCCCTGTTTAACCCAGACCGTTATAATGGCAACAATGTCTCGAATTGCGGTTTTGGGTTCAGAAGGAAAATCTCTGCCTTAATGGTAAAGTCACACACAGAATTCCGACGTACGTCTCACCTATAAACGTTCAGCTTTTTCAAGGTCCTTGCGGTAGCAATAACCAGCCACTTGTAATGACTGGTTAATTATCTCGCTCCCGCAAACTGGCAAACGTAATAGTTTAGCACTCCACTTGTAATCTAGCCATTATATTTTATAATATGTTATGATATGTTATTTTATTTTATGTTATATTATATGATGTTATGATACGCTATGTTATATTATTTTATGTTATATTATATGATGTTATGATACGCTATGTTATATTATGTTATGTTATGTTATATTATTACACCCTTTTTGCCCCAAAACATCTCACATTTTAATAAGGGAGTTTTAACTTATCACCCACAGGCATGTAATTATACTTCATTTAAATTGTAGGCATGGTCCCTGCATATGTTACATGCACACTAGGGCTTTTATATTACCCAATTTCATTTTCGTATAAAAAGTTAAATTAACTGTTAATGTTGAGATTAAACTCTGCTGTTTCTGCTTTAATTGATCTGTTACAGCGTGAGCCTTGTAAACTGGAATGTGATGTCACAAGGCACCATTTATAGCTTTAAAGTAAGGGAGAAAAAGATCAAGAATAAAATTAACCATTTCTTTCTCTGTATAGTATAGAGTACCAGAAAAAAACAACATCGCAAGATGAATCTCATAAACTTTAACCCCTTAACTGCCAAAGAGGAGTGCAACAGTCAGGTGGATAAGCAGACAGATGGACAGACATGCAGAAACACTGACAGACAAGAAGATACATTTTTATCAGTCCTGTTTCTTTGTTAGCAAACAAACCTGCCATGTTTATTTATGTCACAAATTCAGTTGGTCCATGTCTATGAAACTCATGACTATTCCTCAACATATGTGCATGCTTCTGAGCTTACCACAGTATGCTCTCTAAGTTTCAACAAAGGAGACCAAGATAAATAAGTCATTTTGATAATAAAAGTAGATCGGAAAGATTGTTGTAGGATGTTCAGATGGAAAGATTTTCCTTAAGGATTGTTCACTCTATCTGAATCATAAAAAAATAATTTTGACTTCCAAATGGTATACAATACATTTATAAGAGAATATTTTAAATTTAAAATTATATTTTATTAAAACTTATTTTAAGTTTAATTTTTTTAATGGATTTGGCACTATGGGCAACTGAAACTTCCACCCTAAATCTCATAAAATGCACTCACCTTACCCAGCCAACAAAACATCAGGCCCAGTCTTTGAGGCCCATTTAATCGCCACAATACAACACGATCGAGCACGATCTGGTTGATTGACACCTCCCTGCTGGCGGCCGATTGGCTGCGAGTCTGCAGGGGGCGGCGTTGCACCAGCAGCTCTTGTGAGCTGCTGGTGCAATGCTGAATATGGAGAGCGTATTGCTCTCCGCATTCAGCGAGGTCTTGCGGACCTGATCCGCACTGTCTGATCAGGTCCGCAAGACCTTTGATACATAGGCCTCTTTGTATTTATTGATTTCTAAAGGGTGGAGCAGCTACATGATGAGACTGGAAAGATGTGGAGTAGCCATTGTCCACGGTAGGACTAGAAACATTATTATTATTATCATCATTCTCAGTTATTTGTAGAGCGCACACAGATTCTGCAGTTTTCCATAGCGGATCTTGAAATAGGGGGAGCAGCCACACCCCATGGTAGGACTAAGAATGAGAGCAGTTGCACCCAGTGGTGGAACTTGAAATGGTTGGAGCAGCTGCAGTCCATACTTTATTATTATTATTATTATTATTATTATTATTATTATTATCAGTTATTTGGAAAGCGCCAACAGATTCCGCAGTGCTCCATGGTGGACTATGAAATGGTTGGAGCAGACACACCCCATATTTGGAAGAAAAAGAGTGTGAGAAGGGTGCAAAGATATAAAAGTCTGAGAGAGGGAGGGAGATATTAGTTGAGAAACTGAGAAAGAGAGTGATATGAAGATAGAAGAGAGAAAAAGAAAGAGTCCAAGAGAAATTACAGGCAATGAAGAGAGAATGTGATAAATAGAGACAGAGAGAGACAAGGATCAAAGAGTGTTTTTTATAGAGATGACAGAGAGACAATGAGAATAGGAAGGGAAAATACAGTTACAATCAAGAAAAGTGAGATATAGCTAAACTACAGAACAGTGGTTCCCCATCTTGTTTGCATTGTGACACCCACAATTTACTCCTTAAACTCATGTGACACAACTGATATATATATATATTTATATTTTTTAAATATTTCATCTCAGGACACCATTGGTGTAATGCAACAAGAATACAAATGTACTTTCCATAGTAAGTATAAACAAGTAATACAACACATTGTATGTACTTAAAATAGTATTATTTTCTTTCCCTAAAACATTATCAAGATCAATCTGTGGCATTTTTCCATCAGCCTTGACCCCATGTGACATAATAAGATGACCTTTGCAACTCTCTTTGGTCCCCTTACTCCTGGTTGCCAATCACCATGAAACTGTAAAGATCTGCACAGAATCTCATTAGTAAATAAAGGTAAATAGCACATAAGTCTTGGTTAGGTAATAAACAAGATACAGAGCCCACAGGGTTAAGATGTGTTGTCCCTGGCTCGGCTCACCTGGAGATGCTTCCAGGACGGCACAGATCAAACACAAACTGATTTCTAAAGATCCATCTATTGTTTTATGTCCAAGTCTTTTGTTTTAGAAGAATACTCTGACATTTGGCGGCTTGTGACATGCCAGGTGAGCTGACTATTCTGATAATATATGGGTGTATAGATGCCAGCACACATACCTGTTTGCCATATAAGTACCTGCCCGGATAGTGCTATGTGTTATACGTTTATACAACCTTCAGGTGAAGCTGCTGTGAGTGGGATTGTTTTTTTTTTACATTACATAGTGCAATATTATGTGGCATATTTCAAAGTAAAATTGACTGATACTGACATATTTCTTAATTTTTGTGCTTTTAAACTCTGTAATTTTCTCTATACAATATTCTTTGTGACGACAAACTACTAAGAGATGATGAATGATTGGTTGTGTAACCTGCACAGTGAACCTAATTACTTTTCAGAGTGAAAATGGTGCCATATTCAATACAGGCAGAGCTAACAGATTAAACCCCCAGTCATACAAACCTTCATCTTAATGGTGAAGTGAAAAATGTAATTTGCATGTTGTATAGATCAGGCATGTCCCACCAAGAGCGTATCTTACCCCCGACACCTCTTTTGTTATCTGGTTTCCCACGTCCCATGTCATCTTTCTATGGATCCAGTGTAAATGTTTTGGGGTTTGTGTCTATTTAGAACTATTTATTTCAGTTTTGATTAAAGGTGTATCTAAAGCTTTTTTCACTGACCCTAAGAAGAAGATTTTTCTTTCATGATTTAGATAAAGTATGTGATTTCAAACAACTTTCCAGTTTACTTCTATTATCAAATTTGCTTCATTCTCTTCATATTGCTTGTTGAAGAAGCAGCAAATCACTACTGGGAGATAGCTGAACACATCTGGTGAACCAACGAAAAGAGGCATTTGTGTACAAACACCAATAAGCAGCTAGCTCCCAGTAATGCATTTTTGTTCCGAAGTTGTCCTAGATATCTTTTTCAATAAGGATACCAAGAGACTGAAGAAAATTAGATGGTACACTGGAAAGTTGTTTAAAATCACATGCTCTGTCTGAAACATTTTTGGTCTTAAATCTCCCTCTAAAGCACTGGGACAAATCAGATCTCAAAAATATTGATGATAAAACTAAAAAAATGCCAAGCCTGCACTCTAGACATGGATTTCTATAAATTAGTCTGTATAAGGCAGGCTATTTTTGTTATTATGTAACAGGTAGACAAACACTCTCATGATATTTACAGAAAGGAAAAACGTGAAGGTGGTTAATAATTCTGCCAAGAGAAGTTGTTGGACAGCGGTTGATTTGTAGTGGTTCACCAGGCAGTCTACTGCGGAAAAGCAAGTAGCTTAGATTTGTTTCAGAGGAAGAGTTGGTAAAAGATTGCTGCAGAATGATCATAACAAAGTATATGGTCAGGAAAGCTAAATATATATATATATATATATATATATATATATATATATATAAAAGGACAATGAAATCAGACATCACATCAATTCTTCCAGGACCTAAAAAGCAGAAACTGTTTAAGCTAAGTTCACTAACGTACTAGAGAACTCAGGTAGGGGTCCAGCAGGCAAAGGTATAATCCAAGTCATAAACATAAGTCATAAGCACAAAAATCTAAACAGCATGCACTCAGAAGGGTACCCACAACTGACGAGCTGAAACTACAAACAGGTGATGAAGTGCCATCAGTGTTATTCAAACAAAATGCATTGTGAAATGCCATTGTGTGAGCACAGTGCAAACAATTTCTATGGAGAAATAAAGTGACATCAATAATGATGTAATAGTCATGACAGGAAAGAGGAAATCCTTCTGAAGCGCAAAAATAACACACATGGTACTGACCATAAAAGATGTGACGTCAGACAATAATAGAAGTATGATTTATATAATTTTGTTGATCTCTAGAATGGTATCTATATTAATTTTATTGTCAATCTATGGGATATAAATAAATTGAATCTCTAAATTTCTTTTGAGCTCTCTATATGGAATTGGAAGTAGCAATACTACAAACTAAACAAGTTAATGGATCTTTAAAATTATTGACATGACATAGATCATTTTATTTTGTTTTACGTACCCTCTAATGAGTTTTTGCCATATTTTATTATACTCAAACACATGGCACAGTAGCATATAGCAGGTTTGTGCCCCATTATATAAGTTGCTATTACGCTACGTTATATTGATGATATCTTGTTCATACAGTTAGCTGGGAGTGCTCACAAGGTTAAACATTATTATAACTTATCAGTACAATTTGGTTTGGATGGTGCTAACTCAAAATGCCTATATAATCCTATAAAATGGTTTTACCTTTTTTGTATTTTTTTTAGCTAAAACTCATTATAAAGATGATTTTGCTAACACGCTTTTAAGAGCAGTAGTGAATAACAAACTGTACGGACGATTTATCCACTTTCTGAGAAGCTGTAGAAAAATAGAGGTTTATGATAACCAACCCAGTGGTTTAGTTAATAGGTTTTAGGAAAAGGTTAAGACAAAGTGAAATTAAAGGTAGTTAAGATTAAGGCTTGAAATGCACCAGGGGAATCATTATTACTGAAACAGAAAAGAACTTTACAACAAAAATATCTCAAATTACCTTTGGTCACAGATCACAATACTGCACGGCAACTAAATACAGTACTTACTAACATTGGGACAATGTAGAGATGGATCCAGTTATAAATAAGTGTAGTACTGGAAATCGTTTACAGCAAAACAAGGGACATAAAACTATGCTGAGCCAAGCAAAATAAATGAGATTCACAAAAATAATACTGATAAAACTGGCTAAGAGTTATCTGAAATATGCAAAGACATCTTATCTCATGTAGCTGAGATTAACAGGATAACAACAGGTCTGTGCTCTATAATAATTCACTCTCAATTTAAAAGGACATCAATTTAAAAGCAACATTCGCTTGAGTGTTTCAGTTAGCAATACATTTCTACAAAATGTTTGTATTAGCGCAAATGCTTGTAATAAAATATGTTTTGCACATTGGTAAACACCACAAACTCAGACCTCTGGTTAAGTGGAAAAAGTTGCACAGAACACCTCACAAATACGTTATAATGTACACTCATATTAACACTGTGTGACAATGTATACTCATACATATATACATATCAGTGACGTGCAGTGAGGTCACTGGCTAGTATTGGAGCCAGATAAACATACATATGAACAGATACAGGATCAATTGTTGGATACTTAAAAGTCTGCAGAAACACTAAGGCACACACACACTCACAGACCCACAGAATCATATACTCACTAACAGACACTCAGAAATACTCACACACATTCAAATAAACTCAGTCACAACCAACTCATAAAGATGCAAGCACATGTCATTTTCTGTTTTACAAATAATAAATAAACATGTTATAAATAAAAAGTAAGTATTGTTCCAACACAATCAGTTTTAAAATAGCAAATTAATAGTAAACTATGCCCCTAAAGTAATTGTTAAAATTGTATTAGTTACATACTAGAGGCACATTGCTTTTTTAAAATAAGATGGAGGGAGATGGCTTAAATAGATGACACATGGGGGGATATTTATCATATGCCGGGCGGACATGAATCGCTGTAGCGAATCATGTCCGCCTGATATCGATAAATGCCAACAGCATACTCTGTCGGCATTAAACATTGCACAAGCATTTCTTGTGAAATGCTTGTGCAATGCCGCCCCAGCACATTCACGGCCAATCGGCCGCTAGCAGGGGGTGTCAATCAACCTGATCGTATCATATTGGGATGATTGCAGTCTGCCACCTAAAATGTGGCGGACAAGATAAGGAGCAGCAGTCTTACGACAGATTCTTCTTAACTTACATTTCCAGGAATATGAAACTTCGGAAGTAGAACGCAGCAACCGCTGCTTATTAAATCTACCCCATGGTATTTTTAAAATTATACAGGCATTTTTTTAATGCTGTTAGTACACTCTGATTCCCTACCACAATTTTCTGCCACTCAGAAATAAAAAGTATAAATAAATATTGTGTCAGTACAGGTATACCTCACTTTACAGCGCTTCACTTTACAGCGATTCACTAATACAGCGCTTTGTGGAACTGAAGTTCAACCTCCAAGGATTTTTAAACAGTGCTGTAATCATCGTGAGATTGCGAGAAAAGTGACTGGCACCATTTTGTTATGCTTAGTTCACTCTGTTAACTGCATTGCAGTGCAATCTGTGTCTCAGTGCTATAGTCTGGCAAATTCACCACAGTAATTGTCACTATTTTACAGGTACAGTATTTATTAAATACTAATTGAATACTTGCTGTGCTAGTGTTAAACTAAACGTAGCACTATTGCACCCCTAATATATGTTAGTTCAAACATGTTTTTAAGATTTTAAACACTGAAAAGAAAGCTAAAACTGCCTTGTTTCACTTTAAGGCGGTTTTCACTTTACAGCGGGGCTCCGGTCCCTAACCCGCTGTATGAGTGGGGTATACCTGTATAATTATATAACATTGTTTATAAAGGCTTTTTAACACAAATACACTCTGAGCATGAGGGGTTAAATGCCTGTAAAATAATTATTATAGCAAGACTGTCCCTCCTTAGCACCTTCACATGAGCGCTATATCACAGTAAGAGCTAAGAGCAGCACATCCCAGTAATGCGCTGCTGATCTGTCTAGTGGGGGCAGGAAGTGAAAGGCTGACACTGATTGGGGTTACGCGAGCTGTGGCTGTTAGAATGTCCGCATGAAAATGAGGCTCCATTGAAGTCTATGGGGGAAACTTAAAACACAATTGAGTGTGCTTCTGAGCTCAACGATGCGATCGTGAAGGAGGGATATTTGTACTTTCCAACCTTAGTCTCACGCTTAGTAGTGTGCACAGAAATAACAAAACTGAGAGCAGGGTTATGGGTTTTGCAGAAGCGCAAATATGCACCCAACTAGTAATCTATCCCTAAGTGAGCTAATAGAGCACCCTGAGCTATTCATTAAACATAGAGCGTGTGATACAAAAGTTTTGGATGCTTTGGTTTAAATATTTAGCCATTTACTTGCAATACCATATTATGACTTATTCTTTGTGCAAGGTCGGCAAACAAACCCAGCGCTATCTATTATGCTCCCTTGTTAATCTATCCCTAAATCTTTTGCTATGTTGTAAGAATGGTTCTATTCTAAAGTGAAATGGGCTCAGTTTTGGCGCTTTATAAAGCTTGCATCATTTTTTGCTGCCAGTTGTTTGCATATGCACAGCCTCCTTTTTGTAGCCTTGGGTCTAGTAGAGGTGCTCTAAATTTTGTTTTGCTCTCAGGCTAACTGCTCTCCAAATAAAAACAATAGCACAGACACGTTAGCGCGCGTATTAAAAGTAAAACATTTGCACGGACACATTAGCGTATGTATTACAAGTAAAAAATTTGCACGGACACATTAGCGTGCGTATTACAAGTAAAAAATTAGAGCATAAGCTAAAGACCTACATGTGCTAACCCTTCTCTGGTTAATTGGTTAATATGCTTTACCATGGACTTGTAATATCAAGTTGTGCTATCCAGCAATATGGCCTATTGTGTCCCGCCTGTTTGTTGCTGGGTGCATTCTTTCTTGCTTAAATTGGTGCTGACCTTTTTTGCTTGAACTTGACCTTTCTCTTTTGCCTTGCTGCTAGTTTGCTGCCAACTTCCTGCCTGTTTTTGACTATCATTCTTGGACTACTCTCTGTGTTTCATTTGCTAGAGTGCTACTGACCTTTTGCCTGGATTCAAAAATTCTCTCTGGATTCTCCCATGTGCCTAGTTGCCAGTGTGTTGCTGACACATTCCTCTCTGACCAGTCTCCTGGACACTGCATGCTACAGCAACTTTGCGTCGCTTCTGCTGAAGTCGGTCTCCTGAGTCATGCACTTCTCAGTTTGTTCATGTACCAGCTCCACTACCTGTTAGCGACTTCCTCTGGTGAGCAATTTTTCTTACTTTATTGTGGGTAACGTCTTGTGTCCTACTCAGTGTGTTGGGCTAGTGCGCCTATAATCATTACTCAGCCACTAGGTCCCTCTCTAAATGAAGATTTGCAACTAACATTACAGTGGTACAGAAAAGAAATTAAAAAAAAGTGTACCTATATGATGAACATTATTTATGCTTTCCTCAGTTATTGTCCATTAGTCATATTTGTTAATTTTTATGAACTAAAAGCTTTAAATATTGTCCTGATTAAAATACATAAGAGAAGTGCTCAACTGGGGACGGATGGTGCTTAATAGCCCACCCTATGGGATGGTACCCAACCAGGGTTCAATTATTTTCTGTAGTATATCAGTCTGACCCCATCCAAAAGGACAGTTCATCCTCAAAATACCAGGTACTTCTTACATTATCTAATGTAGAAAATCACTCTTGATCTGAGCTTTTATACAAATATTAATCTCAACCCTGAAGGTCTTAACTCAATATGGTTCTCTTAAAGGTAATGACTCCAATAGCAAAACTCTCTGGGGCCGATTTAACATTGTGCGAGCGGACATGATCCGATATAGCGAATCATGTCCACTGAACATTGATAAATGCCGACAGCATATGCTGTTGGCATTTATCATTGCACCAGCAGTTCTGGCCACCAGCAGGGGGTGTCAACCAACCCAATCATATTCGATCAGGGTTGATTTCCGGCGATGTCTGTCCGCCGCCTCAGAGCAAATGAACAGGTTATGGAGCAGCGGTCTTTAGATAAAAAATAAATATGCCCCTCTATCTCTCTCTCACTCCCTCTCTCTCTCTCTCTCTCTCTCTCTCTCTCTAACACACACTCTTCTATTTCTCTCTCTTTCTCTCTCACTATCTCTCTCTCCATCTCTCTTTTTCTTCTTTCTCTCGCTCCCTCTCTTCTCTGTCTCTCTTTCTCTTTCCTTCTCTCTCTCCCTCTCACTCTCTCCTCTATCTCTCACTCACTCTCTCTCTTTTTTCTCTTTCTCTCTCTCTCGCTCCCTCTCTCTCTTGCTCCCTCTCTCTCTCTCTCTCTCTCTCTCTCTCACTCTCCCGCTCTCCCCCTCTCTTTCTCTCTTTCTCTCCCTCTTTCTCTTACTCCCTCTCTCTCCAAATATATTTATATAACATATACACAGTGCAACTATACCCTTATAAACAGTGGTAATTCTATGGGGATACATGAGGGTTGGAAAAGCTACTCAATCGTTAATGATTTTGTGCTCTACTTGCAAAACAAGTCTCACTCAACAAAAATGTTGGATTCTGTATTTTTTATTTAAAAATGAAATGTAGAAGTTGTGCAGTGTATTCTCTTTTAGGGGTTAGAAGCCAGATCAAAATTTGCATTTATCAAAAATTTCCAGTTATATAAGAACTTAAACTCCGGCATTAACATATTTTTAAGACTTGTATCATGACTAATATATTTCTAAACTCCTTGGTTGGAATGCAAGTTAAAGGGATTCTATGCATTAACATATCCAACAGAAATCTGTTTTTTCACCTGACATGCTCATGTTTCTGAAAGTTTAAAAGATTTTAGTTTTAAGCTCTAGCTATAAGTATAAAAATGTAGTGTTTTAAGTATTAAAAAGCACATTGCTTGTTTTATACATTAGTAGTTCTACCACGCTGCTAGCCTCTTGATCATTTCTTTTCAGTTTCCTGTTTATTAAGCATTAAAAACAATTAATTAGTCATAGGTACATTCTACACAGGTAACATGTGTTCACAAACAAGTGTTCAGTCATATTCCCTATACTTGTAATAGGTTGTAACTGACATGAACATTTTCAAAACTAAAAAATAAAATAAACATAATAGTATTTTATACTTTAAGCCTGTATAAATGACTAAAAGAAAATAATGTTAAGCTTTATTTTAATGATTTAAAGGGATCTCTGAGTTAATCCTGGACACAACTTTGTAGCACTATATTACAAACGAATATAATGATTGATTAAACATGCGCCTGCTACACACATTACCCAGGCTGGCATACAGAGTGTTGTGTGTTCTCTGGCAGCTGAAGTGAGAGCTACCTTTAAGCTATCAGGTATCAAAGTAACGGGGAGAAGGTGAGAGGTGCCAGACCAGCCGCTCTCCAGCTGACTCCCTACCTTAGCCTGCGATGCTAATAAAAAAGGCAACATGAATTATTAACAGTTTCTTTTTAACCTCTCATAAGGCAACAAGAATAGAATATTTGGCATCCCTGCTGGAAACTGCAAGCTCATTATACACAGCTACCTGTTTCCTGCCAGAGACTTCCAAGAAACACAATGTTGCATGCTACAAACTTCCCTTGAATTTGAGATGTATTCAGTATTTTTCTTTTTCTAAATATTTATCTGTCCATGTTATAGCTTTTCTTTACCACACAGAACTGCCATTTAGTTTGTTACAAAACCTCCTCTTCAGTCATTTTAAATATCTTATCTTCTTTCTCTCCCCCTCCCTCTCCCCCTCCCTCTCTCCCTCCCCTTTTCCCTCTATCTCCTCTCTCCCTGGCTATCATTATTATTTGTTCCTGCTTTTCATGTAATTTACCTATAGAACTTATATATATAGGCATAAGTTAGTCAGCTGACATGCCACATGGTACAAATTGATTGCTTAGAGCAGTGTACAAGCTAATTTACATCTGGCCTCTGATTGGCAACAAAGGGGACCAAGTAAATACACACAAGTTTATGCCTAGGCTGTTCTAAAATCCTGCAAATCTTTTCAAAAATTGAAAGTTGTGAATGTTTTGAATTTTTTATTTCGAATGCAGATATTTTGCAGTGCAGCATTTAATTTGCTGATACTACCAATGTATAACGTTTTTTTTAAAATCTAAGTTCATTTTTTTGTACTTGCCAAAGGTGTTGTAGAGAGCACAAGAGAACAGAAATGTTGTTATATTGCATATTTGCTATCATGTCTGCTCTCTCCTGTGTGGGTAAAAATGCTTGTACAACAACCTGCAATAAGGTCCATTTAGAAGCTGGACAAAACCTCCTAGAAATTAACTTAAGATGTTTGGATGTAAACAGCATCATCGAGTATGTACTATAAAGTAGAGATATAACCAGCTTTATAATAAACACAAAAAAGCCTTTAAATGAATTTGGTTATACACAAGTGGTTAAATATTATTTTGTATATTACTCAAAAAAGTTTAATATCTTAAATATTCACTAGTGTGATTGAGGGATCCCTATCAATTTGTTTAATTTTACCATAGAAATAGCAAATACAAGATCTAATCATTTATTTGCCTATATAACTTGTACTGTATATCTTTATTTTAAGAAACCAGAAAATTACTTTTTTTGTAAAAAAAAAAATAAATAAATAACAAAAGTTATGTAGAGATGATGACATCTTTTAGAGCCCTTTGGCTTGTCTTGTCTGTTAATTGCAAGCGCTATTAACCAAGCAAGTTATAATTTCCTATTCTTATCTACACAAATGAAGCAACATGATTCAGTGTATACGAGCGATCTGCAAATTTAAACATCTGTGTGTCCGTGACAAATTCAATTTATTTAAATTGCAGATCAGTATTAACATGAATTGATCCGATACTCAGCACTCTTGGGATTTATTGCTTATAGTGATAATTCAAATTAGGCCCAATATGAACTTAGCAGATAACCGTTTCCCATCTCCCAGTGGATATTTTCTAGTTTTGTCGTATTCTGCTTCCCAGGAGCGCCGATTGTCGGCTCAGGTTTTCTGTCCAATTTTTTTTTATTGTTTTTGCGCTACAGTATCTGTTTGTGACAAGAAGTAAAGTTGACGAATCCGGACTGAGACAGTTAAATGGCCCCTTTCTGCTCCCTATAATTAATAAATAAAGCTCAGAGGGAGTTTTCGCATGCTGGTCGCTATGACAGGGCTGTCTGAGGAGCGCTTAAGCATTAAATCACCAATTTCTGTCATACTAACTTCCCAAGACTCGTTTTCCTCCTCTCTCACTCGCTCACAGAGAATTCTTCCTCCCTGCACTAGGAGTTTTTCAACAACTGATGTCTCCTAGTTCATTTCAGTGGAATTAATTGGTCCCTGAATGAATACTGTTGACAGGGCAATTTATCATGTGTTTGGCCTGACAGTGCTGGATGTCTGAAGGGGGTGGGAGAAGCCAAAATGAGATGGACAGCATGAAAAGGGGAACAATGTGGGATCCCTCTGAATGTGAAGGTGCTGTAGACAGTCTTCAAAATTTTTGGGATGGGGATAATAGTTAAAAACAAAATCACATTCTTAATGTTAATATACGGAGTGTCAGCAATTCAGTAGTGTATTAGGTAGCCAGAATCCCAAAGGGAATATATACCAATGAGATTTTACAAGCTAATTTACAGCTATATTATGTGAATGAAACCTTAGCATGTGTTACTCTTTTATTTCTCAAGAGCCAACAGAGTATGCAGCGCTGTACAATGCAATAGCAACAGGGGTGGGAGATTTACTGATAATCTTCTAAAAAATATAAAATGCTCATGGTAATGTTTTTTTAATTTAAAGGGACAGCCTAATGAAAATTAAACGTTCATGATTCAGATAGGGCATGCAATTTTAAACACGTTTTCAATTTACTTTTATTATCAAATTTGCTTTGTTCTTTTGGTATTCTTTGTTGAAAGCTAAACCTAGGCTCATATGCTTATTTCTGAGCCTTTGAATGCCGCTTCCTATCTCAGTGCATTTTGACAGTTTTTCACAGCTCGACAATACTAGTTTGTGTATGCCACATAGATAACATTGTGTTTACTCCTTTGGAGTTACCTAGGCGTTAGCACTGATTGGATAAAATACAAGTCTGTCAAAAAAAACTGAGATAAAGGGGCAGTCTGCAGAGGCTTAGATACAAGGTAATCACAGAGGTAAAAAGTATATTAATATAACTGTGTTGGTTATGCAAAACTGGGGAATGGGTAATAAAGAGATTATCTATCTTTTTAAACAATATCAATTCTGGTGTAAACTGTCCCTTTAAAGGGACCTTAAACAAACAATAAAATTGTTTTCTTTTAAATCCATGCTATATGTCAACAAAGCTTAGTTGCACCAATATAGCACAGATTTATAAGTAATCTAATCTATTAAGCAGTAAAGTCTCATCCAATAAAACCAAGCAGTAGGATAGTAGCCCCGAGTGCCACCTTGTTTACGTGTGCCATAGATTAATCGCCCCTGGCATAGAGCATAGGTTGGGTTTTTATTACCACAATTTCAAATAACAATTGAGGGGGCATATTGAGGGGTACTTCTCCCTGGGAGTCTGCAATGTAATGGTCCTAATATTTGTGGGCAATAATTCTAACAAAACTTATATAGAGATGTTGACTGGAGATTGTGTTAGGAAACAAGTTTGTTGCACTTTTTTGTTATTACATCATGAAACGCTAAATAAATATATCTTGTAAGAGATGCTGGTGTTAGACTCATAAAAATGTTTTAAAATAAAAAATATTCTATTAATGAAAAATGTAACTCCATATAAGGTTATGTAGATTTTACAAATAAAGTCTGTGGACATCTTTACAACAGAAATAGGATTAACCCATTTGTTAGAAAGATTCAACAGACAAGATATCTTGTACTAGTTTCTGCCACAGATATCATTAGCAGTTAATGGCTGATTGCTCATCTTTGTCTGACCGAGTTAGGGGTCTTAATAACGAGAACCATTGAAAATTGGAAATTAATTAGAGATACTCAACAAAGATTAACAATGCAATGCATGACCAGAATACTGTAGGTCAAAGACCTCAATAACAAATATTTTATACCCAGCAGGAATTTAATCTACGTGATCTTTCCGCTTTAGTCGGACACCAATTAACTGATGTTTGACACAGTTATTTATTGGTGCAAAATAACCCTCTGAAACACATACAACAGCTTAACGGCAGAACAAAACTGTATCAGAGGTGCTTGATCCTATCCCCCAAATATGTCTGAGCTGCACACTATTTACTAAGCAATGGGCAAGTTAAAGCACATAAAAATGTCAAAATAAAACTATTTTGTTGGAGTATTTGACCAATTTCTGTGAAATTTTGAAGCTTATATTTTGTAGTCACCAATTAACTAATTAATATATCAATATATGTTTAATAATCTAAGCAGGGGACAAAAGTAAAATTTTAAGATTGGAGGCTTCCCATCTTCAAGACTTTGTCCAGCTCTTAAACAAAAACCCTGAAATGTGTTAAATTCATAAGCGAAGGAATTCACCTAGGGACAACACATTTCCATTCCTGAGAAGGATTTTACAGGTGAAAACATCAGGATTGCCATATTTACATATCTACCAGTCACTGGGCATACCCTTATCAGCTAAGGCAAGGGAGCTTGAGAAGAGTTTAACACCGAGATTATGTGTTTGGCGTTAGCCTTAAAAAGCAGCGTTGGTATTACGAGTCTGACAGGTACAGGCTCACCGCTCACTTTTCTTCCGCGACGCGAGGCTACCGCAAATCCCTTTACGTCAATTGCGTATCCTATCTTTTTAATGGGATTTGCCTGGTATTACGAGTCTTGGAAGAAGTGAGCGGTAGACCCTCTCCTATCCAGACTCCTACCGCATTTAAAAGTCAGTAGTTAAAAGTTTTATGGGATAACGCCGGAACATAAAACTCTTAACTAAAGTGCTACAAAGTACACTAACACCCATAAACTACCTATTAACCCCTAAACCAAGTCCCCCCCCCCACATCGCAAACACTAAAATAAAAAAATGTAACCCCTAATCTGCCAACCGGACATCGCCGCCACCTACATTATACCTATGAACCCCTAATCTGCTGCCCCTAACATCGCCAACACCTACATTATATTTATTAACCCCTAATCTGCCGCCCTCAATGTCGCCGCCCCCTACCTAAATTATTAACCCCTAATCTGCCGACCACTTTAATAAATGTATTAACCCCTAAACCGCCGCACTACCGCCTTGCAAACACTAGTTAAATTTTATTAACCCCTAATCTGCCGTCCCTAAGATCGCCAACACCTACTTACATTTATTAACCCCTAAACTGCCACCCCCAATGTTGCTGCTACTATATTAAAGTTATTAACCCCTAAACCTAAGTCTAAACCTAACCCTAACCCCCCCCTAACTTAAATATAATTTCAATTAAACGAAATACATTTAACATAATTAAATAAATTAATCCTATTTAAAACTAAATACTTACCTATAAAATAAACCCTAAGCTAGCTAAAATATAACTAATAGTTACATTGTAGCTATCTTAGGATTTATATTTATTTTACAGGCAACTTTGTATTTATTTTAACTAGGTACAATAGTTATTAAAAAGTTATTAACTATTTAATTGCTACCAAATTTAAATAAGTACAAAGTACCTGTAAAATAAACCCTAACCTAAGTTACAATTACACCTAACACTACACTATCATTAAATTAATTACCTACATTACCTACAATTAATTACAATTAAATTCAATAAACTACATTATGAAAAACCCCCACTAAATTACAGAAAATAAAAAAGAATTACAAGAATTTTAAACTAATTACACCTAATCTAATCCCCCTAAGAAAATAAAAAAGCCCCCCAAAATAATAAAATTTCCCTACCCTATACTAAATTACAAATTGCCCTTAAAAGGGCCTTTTGCGGGGCATTGCCCCAAAGTAATCAGCTCTTTTACCTGTAAAAGAAAAATACAATACACCCCCAACATTAAAACCCACCACCCACACACCCCTACTCTAAAACCCACCCAATCTCCCCTTAAAAAAACCTAACACTACCCCATTGAAGATCTCCCTACCTTTAGCCGTCTTCACCCAGCCGGGCACAAGTGGTCATCCGATCCGGGCAGAAGTCTTCATCCGATGGGGCAGAAGAGGACATCCAGACCGGCAGAAGTCTTCATCCTATCCAGGCAGAAGAGGACATCCGGACCGCAGAAGGCTTCATCCAAGCGGCATTCGAGGGACGCCATCTTGGATGACATCATTTAAAGGAACCGTCATTCGTTGTTAGTCCATCATGCTAGAAGGATGCTCCGCGCCGGATGTCTTCAAGATGGAGTCGCTCCTCATCGGATGGAAGAAGATAGAAGATGCCGCTTGGATGAAGCCTTCTACCGGTCCGGATGTCCTCTTCTGCCCGGATAGGATGAAGACTTCTGCCGGTCTGGATGTCCTCTTCTGCCCCATCGGATGACCCGGCTGGGTGAAGACGGCTCAAGGTAGAGAGATCTTCAATGGGGTAGTGTTAGGTTTTTTTAAGGGGGATTGGATGGGTTTTAGAGTAGGGGTGTGTGGGTGGTGGGTTGAAATGTTTTTGAGGGTATTGTAATTTTTTTTACAGGTAAAAGAGCTGATTACTTCGGGGCAATGCCCTGCAAAAGGCCCTTGTAAGGGCTATTTATAATTTAGTATAGGGTAGGGCATTTTATTATTTTGGGGGGCTTTTTTATTTTATTAGGGGGCTTAGATTAGGTGTAATTAGTTTACATTTCTTTTATTTATTTATTTTTTCTGTATTTTAGTGTTTGTTTTTTTCGTAATTTAGTTTATTGAATTTAATTGTAATTAATTTTCAGTAGTTTAGGTAATTAGTTTAATGATAGTGTAGTGTTAGGTGTAATTGTAACTTAGATTAGGATTTATTTTACAGGTAATTTTGTACTTATTTTAGCTAGTTAGTTATTAAATAGTTAATAACTATTTAATAACTATTGTACCTAGTTAAAATAAATACAAAGTTGCCTGTAAAATAAAAATAAATCCTAAGCTAGCTACAATGTAACTATTAGTTATATTGTAGCTATCTTATGGTTTATTTTATAGGTAAGTATTTAGTTTTCAATAGGAATAATTTATTTAATTGTATTTATTTTATTTAGATTTATTTAAATTATATTTAAGTTAGGGGGGTGTTAGGGTTAGACTTAGGTTTAGGGGTTAATAACTTTATTATAGTGACGGCGACATTAGCGGCGGCAGATTAGGGGTTAATTCATTTAATATAGTTGCGGCGACGTTGGGGGGCAGATTAGGGGTTAATAACTATAATGTAGGTGTCAGCGATGTTGGGGGCAGCAGATAAGGGGTTTATAAGTATAATGTAGGTGGCGGCGGCGGTGTCCGGAGCGGCAGATTAGGGGTTAATAGTATAATGCAGGTGGCGACGTTGTCGGGGGCGGCAGATTAGGGGTTAATAGTATAATGCAGGTGGCGACGTTGTCGGGGGCGGCAGATTTGGGGTTAATAAGTATAAGATTAGGGGTGTTTAGACTCGGGGTTCATGTTTGGGTGTTAAGTGCAGACATATTTTTTATTTCCCCATAGGAAACAATGGGGCTGCATTAGGAGCTGAACGCTGCTTTTTTGCAGGTGTTAGGTTTTTTTCCAGCCAGCTCAGCCCCATTGTTTCCTATGGGTAAATCGTGCACGGGCACGTTACATCAGCTTACCGCTACCATAAGCAACGCTGGTATTGAGGTGAGATGTGGAGCTAAATTTTGCTCTACGCTCACCTTTTTGCGGCTAACACCAGGTTTAAAAAAACCTGTAATACCAGCGTTGGCTTAAGGTAGCGTTAGAAAAAAAAGCCTCGTTAGCAACGCACCCCTGTTAACGCCAAACTCGTAATCTCGCCGTAAATTTTTTGTTTCCTCCTTTTGCTTAAAAATGAAACACTGTTCTGAAATAGGTTATTTTAATTTTTTACACTGTTAATGTACCTTTAATTCAGTTAAAGGGATAGTAAAGTCAATATTAAACTTTCATTATTTAGATAGAGCATGTAATTTTAAATAACTTTCCAATTAACTTCTATTGTCAAAACTATTTTGTTCTCTTGATATCCTTTGTGAAAGAGTAAACCTAGGTAGGCTGATAGCAGCTCAGGAGAGTACAAGCGTCTATAGCAGTCTATGATAGCAGTGTTTGCAATTATGTATAACATTGCTATAAACAAAGTAGTAAACACTGCTACCTACCAGATGGTTAGAGCCATGTGCACGCTCCTGAGCTCACCTAGGATTGCACATTAATAAAGGATACCAAGAGAACTAGGCAAAATTGACAAAAGAAGTAAACTGGAAAGTTTTTACAATGAATCAGACTCACTGGCCTGTATTCAATAGAACATGGTCGGAAAAGCAATATCTCATGGAAAAAACTTGCTGCAACTTCTAAACTTGAAAATTCATCACATTTGTGAGTTGTGAGTCTCCATTATAATCAGTGAAACAGCATCTCCTAAGTGTTTATCTCTCATCTCATCTCAAAAACACCTTTAAAATGTTACAGAACAAATAAAATGAAAAAACCCTCTATAAAAAAGACAAGATATTAATAGTCAACATAATCTATGAATTTCTTACTCGTGGCCGAGGTATAGATGCAACATTTATGGCCAGTGCTTGGAGACCCTTAATCTTACCCAGCGAGACGACTTTACCGTAACAAAAAAAAACATACAAATATTTTACAACTACAGAAATTTACATAAGCCATTTTACAAGCGTGATTTCAAAGGGTTGCTGTTGTAACGATTGTTTTTCCGCGTTACTGGAGGTTCTTGTATCATATGCGGTATATCATGTATTGGGGCATCTTACACAATTATGGATGTACACTATAAGAATGCCACTAAAGAAACAATGCAAAATATAAGTAAAGTAATGTTCAGTGAAATTCAAACATGACCTGGCCTCTTGCCAACGTCACCAATGTCTATGACTCTAGGTTATTGTGTTGTACGTGATCACACACGGCAGAATATGTGCAAATAGTACTAATTCTACAGCATCTGTGTGCAGTACACAAACATGATGCTGTCTAACAAATTGTTTACATTATCTTACTTTCCATAATTAATTAGCAAATAACTCAGTGCTGTATACTTGATTTACATTATAAATGTCACATACAACACCTTAAAATCTATAGGGATTTTTTTAGATAAGTCCTTGGATAACTTTTTCTCTAAGACGGTGATGCACCCTCTTTTTTCTAACATTAACCCTTCATCTAACCTCTAACAATAAACCTGTTCCTAAATAAAACTCTTACCTGTATCCTGCCCTGTGTCTTAATCTTAAAGGGACAGTCTATCTGATTTGTGTATTGTTTAAAAAGATAGATAATGCCCTTACAACTCATTCCCCAGGTTTGCATAAACAACATTGTTATATTAATATACCTTAAAACATGAACGTGTGCCCGTTTCTAAACCCCAGCAGGCCGCCTATTATCTCAGAGCTTTTCTTTAGCTTTTTACAATCTTGCACACAGCCAGACCTAGTTAGTGCATGTGGGCCTTATACATAACATTGTGGTCACTCCTGTGGAGAATGATAATGGTTATTCGAGAACCAGCACTGATTGGCAAAAATGCAAGTTGGTAAATAGCAGTGCGATAAGGGGCAGTCTGCAGAGGCTTAGATATAGGTAATCACAGAGGTAAAAAGTATATTAATATAACTGAGATAAGGGGCAGTCTGCAGAGGCTTAGATGCAGGGTAATCACAGAGGTAAAAAGCATATTAATATAACTGAGATAAGGGGCAGTCTGCAGAGGCTTAGATACAAGGTAATCACATAGGTAAAAAGTATATTCATATAACTGAGATAAGTAGCAGTCTGCAGAGGCTTAGATACAGGGTAATCACAGAGGTAAAAAATAATAATATATTAATATAACTGAGAAAAGGAGCAGTTTGCAGAGGCTTAGATACAAGGTAATGACAGAGGTTAAAAGTGAATTAATATAACAGCGCTGATTATGCAAAACTAGGGAATGGGTAATAAAGGAATTTAAACAATAAAGAGTCATTAAGTGGTGTTCAACACTAAACAAGTTACAATATTCTATCATGCATAAGAAAGGGCATTTTGTAAACATGTTAAAAAGATAAAAACAACAGTAGTTCATAAGTGAAAATTCTCCCCTCTATCTATCTATTCTGATGAGCGTTAAATTCACTTGCACTTAATCGCATTTACTTTCAAGCTGTAGTACACAAGCTACTTCCCACGTGCGCAAAGAGCAAAGATAACCCCCTTTTTGCTCGCATGCATCAGTTAGCGCGCCACTCGTAATCTATGTTAGAGGGTAGTTTTCAAATGTATTGGAATGACTTTGAATCTAAAAATTCCAAGAAAAGCTGTACAAGACACTTTACACAGTAATTCTTATGGACTGCACAGCTGTGTTATTTAGTTTAGATTACAAACGATAGGCTTCATGTTTTCAAGCATATTTGCTTATTTTTATTATTAAAGAAATACATTAGAATACATGTCCCGTACTTCAAGCCAATTAAACATTGCATGAAAGTTTGGATTTTGCAATTTTCTCTGATTTGTTATAAAAATGTTTTAAAAAAAATCATGTGAAATGTTTAATGCATTAGTTATATGTATAGAGAGCAGTGTTCCCTCTAAGGGCAGATTTTGTGACCGGTCCAGCAGTGAACGAGTGAAAAAGGTAACCATACCTTGCTGTGTGCATTGTGTAGTGTTTGCTAACTGCAGGGTGTTGTTCACTAATTAACTGTTTCATTGCTGGGTCGCTCACAAAATCTGGCCTTAGAGGAAACCCTGATGGAGAGGGTCTACACACACTAGACCTGGTACCATCAGATGATCTGACTTTACAAAACACTGGCGAGAATGTACAGGTACAAATTCCCAAACCTTGAATTCCAAAATCCAAACTTATTCTGAAATCCAAACTTTTTAATTATTTTTTTTTTTTATTAAATCATTAAAAATTACTTTTTCTCCTGCCTGTGAGTCACAGTCTTCTCTGCCTTTGTCTTTTGTTTGTTTTTTGTGTTCTAAAATGTAAATAATAGTCTGTATTTTATTTAAAACAACAAATATTACCTTTCTGATTACAGTACTGTGCTATCTTTCTGAGGGTACTATGTATACAAAAGTATTAAAAATGATATAAAACTACCTTTAGTTATATGTATCAGCTCTATTATAAACATTTTCCAGTCCCAGGCAGTTTGAATAAAGAGTTTCCTACCTGTATTAAAGGGAAAGGCATTTTATTTATATTTTATATCAAATTGATTTCCCCTTGCTTGAAAATCTGCTTTCCCCAAGATTTCACATTTAGAATACAGAAGTAACTGTGTGTTTGCATTAGGTGAGACAACTAAAATGTTGTAATATTGACCAAAAACAAAAACAACACCATATAAGGGCAATATAAAAAACACATTTTACTGATCACATGATCTTTGTCGTAGATATAATTGTGACAATGTCAAAGAAATGTCATGTGGCATAAAATGCATGTTATATTACTGTTATATCAGTAACAAAAAAGAGCAGATCATTACAGTGAGATAAAAATGTTATTATGGTAACTAAGAAATGGCTCCGACATGATTATCACATTGAAGTAAATAAATGCAGTACGGGTTTGACATTACGGATATTGGTAAGAGTTAGAGATAGGATTAGGAATAAAGATACTGGGGTAGATTTATCAAATATTGGGCGGACATGATCCACTTTAGTGGATCATGTCCACCTGACATCGATAAATGCTGACAGCATACGCTGTCGGCATTTATCATGGCAATGCCGCCCCCGCACATTCACGGCCAATCGGCCGCTAGCAAAGGGTTTCAATCATCCCAATCGTATCTGATCGGAATGATTGCTGTCTTACGACCGCTGCTTCTTAACTTAAGTTTCCGGCTCAGATTGTAGCATCCACTGCTTGATAAATCTACCCCACTGACTCCAATGCAATTGGTCAGAATTTGTACACAAAACCATCACTTCCTAAAACATTCAAATTAATATGAATAGTCACCAATTGAATCAGAAAATGCATTTGGAAAAAAAAATCAAAATAAAAGCTAAATCTAGTTAAAATATAACAACAAAAATTGTGTTTAATTTGTGAACAAATTTTATAGATTGAAATGTGATTTTAGGGTTATTTTTCACATCTATTGGTGTGAATTAAAAAAATAAAAAACAACACAAACATAGGCAGAATTTGTTATAAACAGTCTCATGGTGTTGAATTTATAACAGTTTTATGAATCTTTTGTAAAGCTGCCAGATATCTGATTTCTGCTTGTTCTGAATGCCAGTGTCTAATTTTCTCCTTGTCAGATGTGGAGCAACTTTTTGTGGTAAAATACATTTGAAAAGCATTAAGTAAATGAGTCATCATAGGGTTTTCAAGCAATTTTTCATGAGTTTGAATTTGAAAACCCCATAAAAAAAGTGTTGTGTGCATTGCAAAACAATTCTTATTTATTGCAAAGAAGAAGCAATGTTATTCTAGGGATAGGTCTAGAAACTTAACCCATCAATTGACAATGTGATAAAATGCATTGAGTATTGTTCCACTCACCCAAAAACAAATGTGAGATGTTTATTGACATCTTTTGATTAAGGTTGAGGAGTTGACCCCACAAGACTCCCTAAATTCCAGGGAATTGCTATGCGTGTGACTGACACATGGGCCCTAAAACCTGGGGGAACATATTTGCAGAACACCTTTAAATGCAGTACTAGCTGTTTGACAAGTTGTAACCCCAAAATCATATCTATCTATCTGTCTGTCCGTCTGTCTGCCTGTCTGTCTATCTATCATCTATCTATCTATCTATCTATCTATCTATTTATCTGTCTGTCTGTCTGTCTATCATCTATCTATCTATCTATCTATCTATTTATCTGTCTGTCTGTCTGTCTATCATCTATCTATCTATCTATCTATCTATCTATTTATCTGTCTGTCTGTCTGTCTATCATCTATCTATCTATCTATCTATCTATTTATCTGTCTGTCTGTCTGTCTATCATCTATCTATCTATCTATCTATCTATCTATCTATTTATCTCTCTGTCTGTCTTTCTGTCTGGCTAATCTATCAGTTATCTATCTATTATCTATCTTGTTTTATCTGTTCACTCTCTGAATGTCTCTCTGTCTGTCTGTCTGTCTTGTCTTTTGTCTCTCTCTATTGATCTGGTGTTCTACAGTATTTATCAGTATCATATTTTGTATATGCTGTCATTCTCCTCTTTGCTATAAAAATGAGATAATAAAACAAAAATTATAACGAGCTATGGGGAATAAAATAAGGAACTTCCTTTAGTAAACAGAATCATACTTGGGGATGTTCAATCAATACTCCAGCAAAAACAGAATTATTAAAAATGACATCCATAAAAACAGCTAAAACAACTTTTAGTCAGATTTTATGGCCTTTCTTATGTGATTCTGACTTTGGCTATAAAAGTCACAAACTGCTTAATGTTACCAATATATTATAGAGTCCAAAAATATAACAAGAATCATCTGTTCACAAATCACCAGTGTTGGTGAAGAAGATAGTTATGCTCTTTTAACTTCATGGCTGCCCAAGAGTTTGTGCAGCAGTGCTGTCTGGTAGCTATAGGGTTAAATAAAGCAATTTATTGCAGTTTTTATTTTAGATTATTCAGAGAAGATATTGGATTGAGAATGTATCCCTTGTCCATCAGATTAATGAAATACTTAATAATAATATTAATAATAATAATATGCAAGAAACTAGTAATCTGTCATTATTTTAGACATATTTTTCAGGAACATGTGACAAATGAGCCATATAAAGTCTAAAGATAATTTTTAAAAGTTGTTTCTTTTAAAGATCTGCTATCTACTGACTACTATCTATTATCTAAAATCTACTATCTACTATCTAATATATATTATCTACTATCTATTAGCTGCTATCTATTATCCGCTATCTACTGACTACTATCTATTATCTAAAATCTACTATCTACTATCTAATATATATTATCTACTATCTATTAGCTGCAATCTATTATCCGCTATCTACTGACTACTATCTATTATCTAAAATCTACTATCTACTATCTAATATATATTATCTACTATCTATTAGCTGCAATCTATTATCCGCTATCTACTGACTACTATCTATTATCTAAAATCTACTATCTACTATCTAATATATATTATCTACTATCTATTAGCTGCTATCTATTATCTGCTATCTACTGACTACTATCTATTATCTAAAATCTACTATCTACTATCTAATATATATTATCTACTATCTATTAG
The DNA here is from genome assembly GCF_027579735.1 of Bombina bombina. Lineage (NCBI taxonomy): Eukaryota > Metazoa > Chordata > Amphibia > Anura > Bombinatoridae > Bombina > Bombina bombina. The sequence goes on along the minus strand of NC_069507.1, from coordinate 23,566,049 downwards.
CTGCAATCTATTATCTGCTATCTACTGACTACTATCTATTATCTAAAATCTACTATCTACTATCTAATATATATTATCTACTATCTATTAGCTGCTATCTATTATCTGCTATCTACTGACTACTATCTATTATCTAAAATCTACTATCTACTATCTAATATATATTATCTACTATCTATTAGCTGCTATCTATTATCTGCTATCTACTGACTACTATCTATTATCTAAAATCTACTATCTACTATCTAATATATATTATCTACTATCTATTAGCTGCAATCTATTATCTGCTATCTACTGACTACTATCTATTATCTAAAATCTACTATCTACTATCTAATATATATTATCTACTATCTATTAGCTGCTATCTATTATCTGCTATCTACTGACTACTATCTATTATCTAAAATCTACTATCTACTATCTAATATATATTATCTACTATCTATTAGCTGCTATCTATTATCTGCTATCTACTGACTACTATCTATTATCTAAAATCTACTATCTACTATCTAATATATATTATCTACTATCTATTAGCTGATATCTATTATCTGCTATCTACTGACTACTATCTATTATCTAAAATCTACTATCTACTATCTAATATATATTATCTACTATCTATTAGCTGCTGTCTATTATCTGCTATCTACTGACTACTATCTATTATCTAAAATCTACTATCTACTATCTAATATATATTATCTACTATCTATTAGCTGCTATCTATTATCTGCTATCTACTGACTACTATCTATTATCTAAAATCTACTATCTACTATCTAATATATATTATCTACTATCTATTAGCTGCTATCTATTATCTGCTATCTACTGACTACTATCTATTATCTAAAATCTACTATCTACTATCTAATATATATTATCTACTATCTATTATCTAATATATATTATCTACTATCTATTATCTAATATATATTATCTACTATCTATTATCTAATATATATTATCTACTATCTATTATCTAATATATATTATCTACTATCTATTAGCTGCAATCTATTATCTGCTATCAAATATTTATTATGATCTACTATTTATTATCTACTATCTATTATTATAATAGAATAATAGATAATAGATAGTACTCTCTTTTACTCGTATTCCTATCTTCACACATATTTTTAATCTCTCCCTCAGCACCGGTATATTTCTCTCATCCCTTAAACATGCACTAATTACACCTATCCTCAAAAAGTCTTCTCTTGATCCATCACCCCCATCCAACTATGGCCCTATTTCCCTACTCCCCCTTGCCTTAAAACTTCTTCGTATATACACATTTATCACATTTCCTAATATTAAACTCCCTCCTTGATCCATTACAACAAACTGGAAACTCTGTGACTATGTGTCACAGATAACCTATAGGAGGCGCTTACTTAACAGGTGGTGTGGGTGGCCCTAGTGTAAATATATAATAATAATGAACCCATATAAAAATAAAAGCAAAACTAAAATACAAAATTGCTATAGAATTAATATATAAATTGTTGAAATCAAATATAAACTTAATTAAAAAATTATTATGATATGTAAATAAAAAAATAAAAATAAAAAAATACAAATACAAATGTATATATGTGAAAATACACACATTACACTGGAAGATGTCCAATATAAACGGTGCAAATAAAAAGTCCCAAAATAAGTCCGTCTGAGAAAGGGAAAAGTGGAAAAGGCAGCTCTCGGTCTTCACTTCACAAGTGATGTAATTTTCTTATATGGACAACTGTAAAAAACAGAAACAGAGGCGCCACATGTGTAGATCAATAGATACCAAGACGTGAATCTGGACAAGACACAGGATACTCACAAACGTGAAGGCACTCTCTTGTGCCTGTTAGAGGCAGGCTGGTATTCTAAACAGCAAACCAGCTGGCTGTGTATACGAATCCCCGTCGTGATGTCCTGGAGAGGTGGATGTCCTGCAAGGCAGTCCTTGCCTGGATAGTATCCTAAAGGTTGGAACAAGGGAGAAAGGCTGGAAAGCCTTTGGGTTACTTAGAAGAGATTGATGCACACACCAGACTTCGTGAATCATAAAACTAGCATTTATTATACAGAATAAAATAGCCAGTAATGTAGCACATTACAGCTGGTGTGTTAAAATCAAATCTCTTATGGTATATAGAGAAGTAAAGCGACGCGTTTCTCGGGGGTAACCCCGTTTCCTCAGGCTTGTATGCTCTATCTATGTCTTAATCGCCCTTAAATAGGCCTAAGTAACCACATGTTTACAATAAACACTCCCCTTCCTTCCTTTGCTTAAACCAATCAGAACCTTCCTTTCCCCCCACTCCCACTTGTTGCAGTAATTAGTTATTGTTTACTGGATAAATTTGTCATTGAGGGTGTGCTACTTGTTCCTTAAGATTTGTGTTGTATATACAAATGATCTTGAGGTTTGTTAACAAAATTATTTTTGCGATCGTGTAGAAAGTTACGACCGGAATTATATACACAAATCATGTGATGTATGTCTAACCCACCAATGATGGCGAAAAACTAAGGGGCTTGTCTTAAAATCTGAATCCGATTGGTGGGAGTCTATTTATTAATGAACTACATTTCCCATGATTCAATACAGGTACACACCCATGAATCTGATAGGTTGGTATGGCGTAAACAGGCTGACGTCAAGTTAACCAACACTGTTCAATATACAATCAATAATGGACTCAGTATTATGCCCAAAAAAAGTTTGAATGTCCAATTACAATAGCTATATGCGTAATAACAAATATGTATATATAAAAACGGTATGTAATAACAATTAATGTATACGGAACACCAGTGTTATAAAACTGTATTCTAAATTCTAAAGACCAGGGACCCTGGTCTTTAGAATTTAGAATTTAGAATACAGTTTTATAACACTGGTGTTCCGTATACATTAATTGTTATTACATACCGTTTTTATATATACATATTTGTTATTACGCATATAGCTATTGTCATTGGACATTCAAACTTTTTTTGGGCATAATAATTAATGTATACGGAACACCAGTGTTATAAAACTGTATTCTAAATTCTAAAGACCAGGGACCCTGGTCTTTAGAATTTAGAATTTAGAATACAGTTTTATAACACTGGTGTTCCGTATACATTAATTGTTATTACATACCGTTTTTATATATACATATTTGTTATTACGCATATAGCTATTGTCATTGGACATTCAAACTTTTTTTGGGCATAATACTGAGTCCATTATTGATTGTATATTGAACAGTGTTGGTTAACTTGACGTCAGCCTGTTTACACCATACCAACCTATCAGATTCATGGGTGTGTACCTGTATTGAATCATGGGAAATGTAGTTCATTAATAAATAGACTCCCACCAATCGGATTCAGATTTTAAGACAAGCCCCTTAGTTTTTCGCCATCATTGGTGGGTTAGACATACATCACATGATTTGTGTATATAATCCCGGTCGTAACTTTCTACACGATCGCAAAAATAATTTTGTTAACAAACCTCAAGATCATTTGTATATACAACACGAATCTTAAGGAACAAGTAGCACACCCTCAATGACAAATTTATCCAGTAAACAATAACTAATTACTGCAACAAGTGGGAGTGGGGGGAAAGGAAGGTTCTGATTGGTTTAAGCAAAGGAAGGAAGGGGAGTGTTTATTGTAAACATGTGGTTACTTAGGCCTATTTAAGGGCGATTAAGACATAGATAGAGCATACAAGCCTGAGGAAACGGGGTTACCCCCGAGAAACGCGTCACTTTACTTCTCTATATACCATAAGAGATTTGATTTTAACACACCAGCTGTAATGTGCTACATTACTGGCTATTTTATTCTGTATAATAAATGCTAGTTTTATGATTCACGAAGTCTGGTGTGTGCATCAATCTCTTCTAAGTAACCCAAAGGCTTTCCAGCCTTTCTCCCTTGTTCCAACCTTTAGGATACTATCCAGGCAAGGACTGCCTTGCAGGACATCCACCTCTCCAGGACATCACGACGGGGATTCATATACACAGCCAGCTGGTTTGCTGTTTAGAATACCAGCCTGCCTCTAACAGGCACAAGAGAGTGCCTTCACGTTTGTGAGTATCCTGTGTCTTGTCCAGATTCACGTCTTGGTATCTATTGATCTACACATGTGGCGCCTCTGTTTCTGTTTTTTACAGTTGTCCATATAAGAAAATTTGATCCATTACAATCTGGATTTCGCCCACAACACTCCACAGAAACTGTAATCATTAAAGTTACTAATGACCTAATTACTGCAAAATCAAAAGGCCACTTTTCTTTGTTAATCCTTCTTGATCTGTAGGGGTATCACAAGGCTCTGTCCTTGGTCCCCTTCTCTTCTCAATGGATACATCATCCTTAGGTTGCTTAGTACAGTCCCATGGGTTTCAATACCATTTGTTTGCTGCTGATACCCAAATCTACCTCTCTGCACCAGACCAATCTCCCTCCTTGCTAACTCGCGTCACTAACTGTCTTTCTAATATTTCATCCTAGATGTCCTCTCACTGCCTTAAAGGGACATAAAACCCAATTTTTTTCTTTCATGATTTAGATAGAACATACAATTTTAAACAACTTTCTAATTTACTTCTATTATCAAATTTTCTTTATTATCTTGTTATCCTTTGTTGAAAAGCAGAAATGTAAGCTCAAGAGTGTGCACGTGTCTGCAGCTCTATATGGCAGCAGTTTTGCAACAATGTAATACATTAGCAGGAGCAGTAGATGGCAGCACTATTTCCTGTCATGTAGTGCTTCAGGCATGTGCACGCTACCTACCTAGGTATCTTTTCAAAAAAGAATAACATGAGAACAAAACAAATTTGATAATAGAAGTAAATAGGAAACTTTTTTTAGAAATTGTATTCTCTATCTGAATCATGAAAGAAAAAAATTGGGTTTAATGCCCCTTTAAGCTAAACCTCTCCAAAACTGAGCTCACTATTTTTCTCCCTTCTTCCAAAATTCCTACCCCTCAACATTTTCTAACTGTTTATAACAACATTATTACCCCAACCCCGCATGCCCAATGTCTTTAGGTCATACTTGACTCCGATCTCTATTTCACTCCCCCATCCAGACTTTGGCCAATTCCTGCAGCCTCCACCTCAAAAACCTCTCCAAAATTTGTCACTTCCTCACACAAGACACAACTAAGACTTTAATCCACTCTCTCATCATTTCCCGTCTTGACTATTGGAACTCCATCCTCTCCATCATCCCTAGCTGCCGTCTATCTCCCTTACAATCCATAATGAATGACTCTGCCAGACTGATCTTCCTTACATGTCCATCGTCATCTGCTGCACCTCTCTGCCAATCCCTTCGCTGGCTTCCTCTAATCTCCAAAATAAAACATAAAATCCTGACTCAAACTTTTATAGCTCTCAATAACACTGCTCCACCCTATGGGGCATATGTATCAAGCTCCGTATGGAGCTTGATGCCCTGTGTTTCTGGCGAGCCTGCAGGCTCACCAGAAACACCAGTTATGAAGCAGCGGTCACAAAGACCACTGCTCCATAACCTATCCGCTAACCTATCTGCTCTGAGCAGGCGGACACACATTGCCGGAAATCAACACGATCGAGTACGATCGGGTTGATTGACACCCCCTGCTGGCCACGAGTCTGAAGGGGGCGGCGTTAAACCAGCAGCTCTTGTGAGCTGCTGGTACAATGCTGAATACGGCGAGCGTATTGCTCGCCGTATTCAGCGAAGTCTGGCGGACCTGATCCGCACTGTTGGATCAGGTCCACCTGACTTCCATAACTTGGGGCCTATATCTCCAACCTAGTCTCCTGATACTTTCCCTCTCGTCCCCTTCGCTCTGCTTATGACCTCCTTCTCTCATCCTCTCTTGTTACCTCCTCACATTCCCCTTCTCCAGACTGGCCGCTATTTTGTAGAACTCTCTGCCTCGTTCTACACGACTCTCCCCTAGTTTTCAAACTTTCAAGCACTCTTTAAAGACTCTACTGTTCAGGGATGCTTATAATATACACTGACATTTTACTATCTTAGTTCCTCTCCTCCTTTTAGCTATTCCCTGAACCCCCTTAGCATGTAAGCCTTAGAGCATAGCTGCTTTGTAGATCACCTTCATGAGAGATGATTTACAATAGTGAAACTCTTGGCAGAGTCCTCTATCCCTTTGTCTCCTATTACTGTCACCTTGCATATTGTGACCCATGTCTTTAGCGATGCGGAATCTGCTGGTGCTCTACAAATAACTGATGATAATAATATATATAAAATTACAGATGGCCCTAACTCAGCAACGGCCATCTGTAATTAGCTAATAATCTGCCCATGTAACATGGTAGTGTAAATATCCAATTATCATAGGTTGAGATTGAAATTTAAATCTCTTTGTTGACTCAAACTGAAGATAATGTAATGTGTATTATAAATTTTTTATTTTTTTGAAACAACTATTATTTTTTTTGAAACAACTATTAGACATTGAATGTCTCTCCCATGGACCACAAAAAACAAAATAACCAGCTGTTTCATGGAACAAAATATTGTATTATGTCTAAATAGTGCTATTTAATATGCATAATAACTAAATTGTGTTTGACTTTAGGAGTTTCAGACTAATAGTATATTCATAAACATTTAAAAACAAACACTTCTAAGTATGTGATATCAAATGCTGTGTCCTTAGTTTTCTTTATCTGGTAAAGGTTACCAAACCCCTTGTAAGTTTGTGCTATCAGTTAATAGCTCTGCTTTCAGAACTAAAGTCTGGTCCTGATGGGAGACAAAACATTTCATCTGCAACCAACTTTGAGAGTGACAGAGTTGTAAGTGCTATAAACAGATGCAAATAAGTTCTCTGTGCCGAAGATTCAGTGCCCAATAATGAAGTCCCTGCAAGGCAAGAAACAATACCAAGCATGGCAGGTGTGAACTGAAAAGCCTAGCTGAGGACAGCCAATCAAAACCCAACTCTCCCCTTTTATTGTCATCTGGCATCTCTCACGAACGATGAGTTTGATTGGCAGATGCATCAAGGTTCACAGTTTATTGGTTTTTGCAAAAAAGCCAGATATGCCAATTTAGACAGGGGACTGACACAGAACTTTCCATTTAAATGGGCTAATTTTACTACTGGGAATTCTCCAGCACAGAGAGTGGATGAAGGCGGAATCATGTTTTATTTTCTTTTTCTTTTTTTTTAACAAGGACTGAATGACAAATATAAACGACAGTTCAGAGCTGACGGAACATCAGCATTTGACGCTTCACAGGGGATCTGCAAAATAAAAACAGCAGAGAAATTGAATTAAAATCAGCTAAAACACTGGGGAGATACACAGAGTCTGTGAGAAACATAAAAGTCTTACTCTATCATACTCAACAGCCCAAGTGTTTGCTGTGAAACACACTAGTGAGGCAGATAGGACAAATCATGCAGTGGAAATACTGACTTTTGTACTTGTTCCCAGCCCATCACTCCAGAAGAGTTTTTCTCTTATCTGTGAATTTTTATTTGCAGATGGTCATATATGTAGGTACAGTTGTATTACTTTGCTTCTGCTTATGATAATCCTGTATATTTATAGTGGATGAAGTGCAGCTATTTTATTCTAAACATGGTTATTGTAGCATAACAAATATTTGCCCTTGTTATTATTTATTATTTTATATACGTTTTTTGCTTGTCTTTAAAAAATTAAGTCAGCCCACAAGGATCTGGCTCAGCACCTCCCAAGTAATGATACGGTCATGGTGGGTGTGATGAGAGTGGGAGGTGACGTCACCGGATTGGGGTGTGGCTTTTAGCCGTTATTAGTCTATATCGCAGTTACTACGTTAGATGTGTTGTACAAGCTGTATACTTCTATGCTCGGCAATAAAATAGCGTTGTACCTTCTATGCTGTGTCCTGCATCTCATGACATGGTGTCAGAAGTACTTGCCTGCGCTTCTGTTCCTGAGGAATGACAATGTCAAAGTTTACCCCACCTAAGCTTTTGGTTTTTCTCAGCCTGCAGCTTGGCCCACATGGCATCAGAGGTTTCAACACTTCAGTATTGCTTCCAAGCTGGACAAGGAGAGTGGTGAAGTACAAGTTTATTCTCTTTTACACTCTATGGATAAAGATGGGGAGCCAGTGTTCAATGCCTTAAATTTCTAAGAAGGGGAAGAATTCTACTTTGAAATAGTTATGAACAAACTCAGTGCTCACTTCATGCCCAAAAGAAATGTGATTCATGAGAGGGCTTGTTTTCACAAACGTGCTCAGCGTGTGGGAGAATCTGTGAAGTCATTTGTGAACAGCCTGTATGAACTAGCTGAATTCTGTGAGTTTGGTGTTGCTAAAGAAGAGCAAATCCGAGACAGAATTGTCATAGGAATTGCAGATGCTGAGGTCTCACTGAAGCTACAGTTGGAGGCTGAATTAACGTTAGATGGGGCTATTAGGATGGCTCGCCAGAGTGAACTGGTGAAAAAGCAAAGTGCTGATCTGAGGTCTGAGAGTATTGTGGATGAAGTGCAACAGTTCAGAAGAGCTGCAGGCGAAAGGCACAGTGTGAGCGGTAGACCAAGGGCAACAGATAGGCTCAGAAGCGGATGGGTTCAGTAGGCTTGCTGCACGCAGTATAACCGTACCCATGATCAGAATGTAGTATGCCCCGCTAAAGATAAAAGATGTAGAAAGTTTAACCGAATGGGCAATTTTGAAATGGTGTGTAAAACTAAATACATTAAGGAGATGCATGTGAATAGTGACCAGGAGGGCCAAGAAGTGTCCTTTGTAGGGTCTGTTGTTGAACGGTCTGTTTCAGACGAAGATGGGCGGGTTACCCTTATTGTAAAAGGAGCCAAGGTTGCCTTCAAGATTTAGACTTGAGCAGACATCACTGTTATGTCCCTTGCAGCATTCATAAAACTGCCTCAACAGCCTCAGCTGGCGAAAGTTACAACAAAAGTTCATAGTTCTGGTGGCCGCATTGATTGTGCGTGGAAATTTCTTGCCAGCTGTAAGTACAAGCAGAGGAAATTCACCATGTGGGTACATGTAATTAGAGGTCAGTGTGTTGACAACCTATTGAGCAGGAAAGCAGCCTGTGGTTTGGGCCTTGTCGCCAGAGTGAATGAGATTTCTGAAGGCATGTTTGGTGATTTGGGCCTACTGAATTGCAACCCAGTCCGAATATCACTTAAAAGTGATGCAGTCCCATACAGCATTACCACTCCTCGTAGAATTCTATTCCCACTCATGCCTAGAGTGGAGAAGGAACTTCTGTGTATGAAGAATATGGGAGTTATTGAAGAGGTTGTTGAAGCAACTGACTGGTGCGCCCCCATTGTGCCTGTTGCAAAGAAAAACGGGAGGTGGAACTCATGGCAAAAGGTACCTAGTTGTGATTGACTACTTGAATGAGATCACCAGTCAAGCTGTTATCACTCGTCTCAAGAGCTTGTTCGCTCGGTGGGTCGTACCAATGGAGTTAGTGAGTGATAACGCAATGTAGTTTGCTTCCATTGAGTTCAGTTCTTTTAGCAGTGAATATGATTTTTTCCATTGTATGTCAAGTCATCATTACCCGCAGGCCAATGGAATGGCTGAAAGGGCAGTTCAAACAACAAAGTTCATTTTGAAGCAATCTGAGCCGTACCTAGCTCTCTAGGAATATAGGGAAACTCCCATCCAAGCCACAGGCTTTAGCCCGGCGCAGTTGATACTAGGACGACAGATTCACACTACACTACCCTCTGTGGGTGTTTTCCAGCCAGCCCGCTCTGTTCCTTGGGATGAGGTCCTTAGGAGGGATGAAGAGGCAAAAAGGGGCTACCGATTCATCTACGACAGAAAACACTCTGTGAGGTCCTTGCAGGAGCTGAATGTGGGCCAAAATGTCAGAGTTAAGCTGGATGATGAAAAGAAATGGAAGATGCCTGCTATGGTAATAGGATGCTCTCCAGAACCAAGGTCTTATGTAGTCCTTACTGAAGGAGGGACACTCACATGTTGAAATAGAAGACATCTTCAGCCAGTACCTGAGAGTTTGGGACTGGATGCCTCAGAGCCACACCCAGTGGGATCCCCTGTTTTAAAAAGGGTACCTTCCCCTCAGCAAGACCACAGTGGGGATACTTCTTTGCTTCCAGCAGACTCTCACTCACCTTCTTCTGTATCAGAGGACAGTTCATGTAAAATTACGTCAAGTGGAAGAGTGGTGAAACTTCCAGCCCGATATCGTGATTAGCACTAGTTAGAGCAGTGACTGGAAGTATGGGCAGAATAAGCCCATGGTCACTGTGGACTAGGGTAGTCTACCCCAATGTTTAATTCAGGATTGTATTTCTTGTTGTTCATATATATTCTCTTTACCTTGTTATTTGTTATACACTAAACAAAACTATTCTTATACAGTGGGGCAAAAAAGTATTTAGTCAGCCACCAATTGTGCAAGTTCTCCCACTTAAGAAGATGAGAGAGGCCTGTAATTTTCATCATAGGTTTACTTCAACTATGAGAGAAAAAATGTGGAAACAAATCCAGACAATCACATTGTCTGATTTGGAAAGAATTTATTTGCAAATTATGGTGGAAAATAAGTATTTGGTCAATATCAAAAGTTCATCTCAATACTTTGTTATATGTCCTTTGTTGGCAATGACAGAGGTCAAACGTTTTCTGTAAGTCTTCACAAGGTTGTCACACACTGTTGCTGGTATGTTGGCCCATTCCTGCATGCAGATCTCCTCTAGAGCAGTGATGTTTTGGGGCTGTCGCTGGGCAACACAGACTTTCAACTCCCTCCAAAGGTTTTCTATGGGGTTGAGATCTGGAGACTGGCTAGGCCACTCCAGGACCTTGAAATGCTTCTTACGAAGCCACTCCTTCGTTTCCCGGGCGGTGTGTTTGGGATCATTGTCATGTTGAAAGACCCAGCCACATTTCATCTTCAATGCCCTTGCTGATGGAAGGAGGTTTGCACTCAAAATCTCATGATACATGGCCCCATTCATTCTTTCATGTACACGGATCAGTTGTCCTGTTCCCTTTGCAGAGAAACAGCCCCAAAGCATGATTTTGCCACCCCCATGCTTCACAGTAGGTGTGGTGTTCTTTGGTTGCAACTCAGCATTCTCTCTCCTCCAAACACGACGAGTTGTGTTTCTACCAAACAGTTCTACTTTGGTTTCATCTGACCATATGACATTCTCCCAATCCGCTTCTGGATCATCCAAATGCTCTCTAGCATACTTCAGATGGGCCCGGACATGTACTAGCTTAAGCAGGGGGACACGTCTGGCACTGCAGGATCTGAGTCCATGGCGGCGTAGTGTGTTACTGATGGTAGCCTTTGTTACGTTGGTCCCAGCTCTCTGCAGGTCATTCACTAGGTCCCCCGTGTGGTTCTGGGATGTTTGCTCACCGTTCTTGTGATCATTTTGACCCCATGGGGTGAGCTCTTGCGTGGAGCCCCAGATCGAGGGAGATTATCAGTGGTCTTGTATGTCTTCCATTTTCTAATTATTGCTCCCACCAGGGCCGCCACTAGAAATTTTGGGGCCCCTGACTCAACCATTGATCAGGGCCCCCCCCCCCTCCTTTGACATGTGCAATTTTTGACCAAGTGACTAAAATGAATATGCACTTAATTCTTAATTGTCTATTTAAACTTGGAAATCTTGTAAAGGTAGTAACATACACACACACAGACACACTCATACACTGAAACACACAAACACACTCACACATAAGGATTCACATATAGACACTCTAGCAGACACGCAAAGAAACACACTCAGACACAGAAACCCAAACAGACACTTAGCACTTGTGTACATTGACCTGACAAGTAATGAGGTAAACTACAGTTTTGTAAAAAAAAGGAGATTTTGAAAACAAAATATGGAGTTCTGATTATCTTTTTGTAAAGGAAGATGACAACTAAATTATGACAACAGCATGCAGTGGCTGAAAGGAAGGGCCCTGAACTGCCTAAACAATAATTTAAAGGTTAAATGGTAGATTGGTTACTTCCGGAAAGGTCTTGTTAGTCTCAAAGTCTGTAGAAAGATGTGAATAATTAGTAGTAAGGTCAAAATGTCCTAAAAAGGAACAGACAATGGACACACAGACAAACTCAAACTTGCACATACACCCAAGGAAACACCGACAGAGACACCCACAGAAAACACACAAAGACATACACACACACACACAGAGACAACCACATGAAAAACGCAGAAAGACATACATACACACACCCTCACTGAAACATCCACAGAAAACACAGACATACATACATACACACAAACACCCTCACAGAAACACCCATAGAAAAAGCTTAAAGACATATGCACACACCCTCACAGAGAGACCCACAGATAAAAAAATACATACACATAGAGACACAAACCAAAGCACAAAGACATAAACACATACACCCACAGAAACACTCACAGGAGGAAACATGTATGCACCTTGCATCCCCTAAATCAACAGTGTGTGACATGCATGAAAAAAAGCAGAAATTAAGAGATCACTTTTTAAAGAATCATATTTGTAAATGTAGATGGGTAGATGGCTAGATGATGAAAAGTACCTTTAAAAGGTTGAGATATGTTTGTTTGTTTTTTTTTTCCCATTTTCCCCAACCAAGAGCACCACTTCAAATATAGTGTACAAATTATCCCATCTGTCAGCTGTACTTATGGATTTTGAAAATGCTGTACTCTATATGGTCTTGGTGGGACCATAAGCTGTGGTACTCATACCATTAGATCTGGTTAAATGCAGGATTTAGGCTTGTTGGTATGTATTTCAAAACTAAGTCAGCTGTAGTGTAAACTGAACAGTTTTAAGTCAACCTGTCTCATTTCAAACACTGAGCAATCTTAGTCTGAGAGTATAACATTTTATGCAGATGTAAAAATCTTAGATAAAATGCCTCCTTGCATCTGGAAAGTCCTTGCATAAAGGGGCAGTAAACTTGAATGTAATATATATATATATATATATATATATATATATATATAATGCATATCTGCCAAAAGGGCATCTACCATTTGTGTATTGAGGAGGAAACATTTCTGCATGGTTTTAAATATAGAATTTCTACAGCATTGTCAAATAATCATAAATACACTGCTGCTAAAAAAAATGTTTTTATTGACCCCTGGCCCCACCATACAACTACTACCACGCTGAAGTTACAATCCAAAATTGCACAAAGAAATAAAAAACATTTGCTAAGTAAGTCCTACCTCCTCTTCAAATGAAAGTGATCTGCCGTCTGACTCAGGCACACACTGTACAAAGTGCCAAGTCTGTCTCACACTGAGTATAGTGGTTTAGTGCACACTAAGAAATCCTCTCAAATGCTGATACTTTACTACTTGTAATAACATTTCCCATGATCAATTAGCACTCTGCTGTAGTACCCACTGGTGGCTGCCAAAATTTAAAAAAAAAAAAATATATATTTTTTTTTTTTTTTTTTTTTTTTTAGTTCTTGCCTCATGGGGCCCCCCTGGCTCATTGGGCCCCTGACAGGAGTCACCCCTGTCACCCCCTGATGGCGGCCCTGGCTCCCACAGTTGATTTCTTCACACCAAGCTGCTTGACTATTGCAGATTCAGTCTTCCCAGCCTGGTGCAGGTCTACAATTTTGTTTCTGGTGTCCTTCGACAGCTCTTTGGTCTTCACCATAGTGGAGTTTGGAGTGTGACTGTTTGAGGTTGTAGACAGGTGTCTTTTATACTGATAACAAGTTCAAACAGGTGCCATTAATACAGGTAATGAGTGGAGGACAGAGGAGCCTCTTAAAGTAAAAGATACAGGTCTGTGAGAGCCAGAAATCTTGCTTGTTTGTAGGTGACCAAATACTTATTTTTCACCATAATATGCAAATAAATTATTTCCAAATCAGACAATGTGATTGTCTGGATTTTTTCCCACATTTTGTCTCTCATAGTTGAGGTATACCTATGATGAAAATTACAGGCCTCTCTCATCTTCTTAAGTGGGAGAACTTGCACAATTGGTGGCCGACTAAATACTTTTTTGCCCCACTGTATGCATCTTATATACCTTGTTATTTGTTGTACTCTAAAAAAAATGTGTATGATTTGTCCTTTGAAAAAGGGGAAGATGTGATGAGAGTTGGAGGTGACGTCACCAGATGGGGGTATGGTTTATAACCGTTATTAGTCTATGTCGCAGTTACTAAGTTAGATGTGTTGTACAAGCTGTATACTTCTATGCTCTGCAATAAAATAGCGTTGTCCCTAAGGCGCCTTACTGACGGAGGCAAGGGGGGAGTAATGGAATACTTCGATAAATAATGGAACAGTTTATTACAACAGTTGGTGCAGATCAATCACATAAAAATAAATCACATAAAAAATATAAAAAACAATACTGTCATGGATCCATGATCAATATAAAATAAACTTAAAAAATGATAGCATAAAAAAGCACAGAAAAGCACAAAAACTGTCTTGATAAAACAATCTTGATTAAACACTAATAATCCTACAATGGATATTCAGCAGGGATGTCTAAACCCACGGAGGGGTTTATAGCGATGGGGGTGTGTGATAAAAGACTCTTGGAGTGAAAATGTTCGTGCTGCTCCTATATTAGTCTGAAATGATTATATCAGTGGAGAATGAAAGTACAGCAGCACAATCAGGATTAGAATGTAGCCGTAAAATCAAATTCGATGTTTTGAGTGCGACGTGTGGAATATATGGTGGTGCAAAAAACCTCAAATATAAAATAATCCAAAAGGTGCTGTTGATTAATGCTGTATAGTTTTAAAATCTTCCAAACAATGATGCAAAACAACTAGTGGGTGTTGGTGTGCTTGGTGCAGACAATAAGAAAAAGGTTCAACCCGTGGAAAATCAAAAAGTATTGTAGGTCAGTAAAAAATATGATAGAAAAAATACAAAACAAAAGTGTTGAAAAAAATGGTGTTGCAAAAAAGGTGTGGAAAAATATATATAGGATATGCGTGTTAAAAAGCGGAATTCAAATATCCTAAAAAATGTGAAAAAGAATGTCAATTGTACGTCTTAAATGAAAAATAGAATTGCCCGCAAGTGGTGATAAAAGCCAGTGGCTTTAAAGGTGCCCAAAAAAGTGTCTTTTAAAATCTTTAAAATCCAGTTTTTGACCTAATGGGAAAAAAAGAACAACAACATAGAGCAATAACGTTTTTCCAGAATTGAGAATAATAAACCAAGGCTTACCATCCAGTCAACGCGTTTCGGCCCGTGATAGGCCTTTATCAAGACTGTGGTTTGGTGGGGATGGTCGCCTTTTAAAGGTTAAGATCCGGAAGTGATATTTTAATTTACTTCCGGTTTCGGCTATACTGTTTAGTTCGTAAATAAACATATTTATTGAAGAATGCTTTCTTTCAAAGTTTGTAATCATATGTGTGCACACAAAGGTCCTATGTATTGATATTGATATCATTGAAGAATTTAAGTTCGATTGTATTCATTACATTACCATTCCGTTTGTGACGTCACTTCCGGTTTTGGTATTACGGAACTTGTAATTGTTCCAACCATTATCTGTTTGATCTTCTATATTTTTGATATAGTAGTATTCAATTTTGGAATCTGGATAGTCGAAAATTTTTATTTTTCTATCATTTAATTTGGCCATAATTTTTGGTCCGATTTTTGGACCTTGTGATTGGCTGTGACGTCACAATAGGCGTCTGAGGGAGGGTTTGTTTATATTTCTCTTACGCTTCGAAAGCGGTGTTTCTATCCCCATTATTTATACTTATAATTGACTGGGGTCCCTGGTTAGATATGTTTACTTTATCTTTTTCAAGAACGAAACATAACAGTTTACGTATAATATTTTGATGTCACCAGACATCTGAATTACATACTTTTAATCATAGTGATTACCTCACTGGATTGAAGATGTTATATCTTGATCCTAGATAGAATCGGAGGGCTCTAATCTCTTTGATAATGATACGGGTATGGAACTACAGCTGTTCCTATAATGAAAAGTGATCAGTAAGTGGATGCTCATTCTTAAAACCTGTGATAAAATAAGTGATAAAATAAATAAAAATTCTGTTTTTTTGTTGTGATATGGGTTATATAAATAAGACACACTAGCGCTTCAACTCCATGTTGATCCCTAAGTACACGGCGGCCTTATAAAAGTCGCCTGTCGATTAATGTATGGAGGTATTAAATCTTTTTATTTTCTTTTTGAATTTTCTTTTTGAATTTGGAGGGATGAATCAATATGACTGGGAGACTCGATGACTTGTCAACCGTATAAGGAGTAGTATCCTATAGTGGTTAAGTTAATTATTCTGATGTTTAGAGCCGCAGGATAATCTAACTTGGCTATAGGCATAATTGCGGTAGGGCAAAAGGAGGTTGTTTGGATCTCGAAAATGAGTCAAGATTTTAGATCAAGTCGGTTATTTTGTATTAGAAGCCACAGGGCAATTTCTCTTGGCTATAAGCATAATTATACAGGAATTGTAGGTAGGACAGAGGGATTGTCTGAGGTTTTAATCGTATACAGAGAGGTCGTTTGGATCACACAAATGTGAGTCAAGTTATAGAGATGTCAGTAAATCTCTTTGTTTTGATTTGTAGGCAATATGATCTACCCAAATATTTAGTGTTTAATGCATAATGAAGGGTTAGATAATCTAGTTCTTGTATCCTATCGTACCTGTTTTTATATCTGCCCTTATATAGAGAATTTTAGCTAGTAGTTTCAACTATATTATAAGGGAAATATTCTTTATCCCTGTTCTTATCATATCTGTTTACTTTCATTTGGGTCAATACTGAACATCTGAGGACATAGAAGATCGTTTTACGTAGTGCTGTGAAATATATAACTAAGATAATATTCAAATGGTAATGGAGACAACGGGCGATATATTTATCGATGTGCTTTGAAAGGTCTCAAGCTATTGGAAACCATGAAGTGGGAGTTAACAGTGTGTTTCACGAGCCTTTCTTATTAAAAAGCCCCATGATTTGATCTAATCTTTTAATCATGTAGATACATAAATGATGTTGGAAATACACTTTAGATAGTTACTTATGGGGTTTTTTTGAGTTTTTTTTGAGATGGAGAGAATTATACTTGGTATTCAGTAGTTATATCATATTCAGAAGGTGGGAAAGGTCCTCTTTGTTGTTCAACCCTTTTGGGTAGAGGCAATCCAGATTAAAAATCCATTTTGATTCAGCTGTTAGTAAATTTTTCTCAAAATCACCACCTCTCCATTTTTTGTTCACTCTCTGAATTCCTAAGAATTTCAGATCTTGCACATTTCCGTTGTGTTTCAGTGTGAAATGTTTATATAATGGTGTCTCTAGGCTACATTTTTCAATTGATAACAGGTGTTCACGTATCCTGTCTCTGAGATATCTTGATGTTTGGCCTACATATTGTAGCCCACACGGGCACTGTAGCATGTATATAACGCCTTTATCATGACACCGTATCAGATCGTGGATTTTGACATTTTCTCCTGTATTATGACACTTAAATGTTGATGTTTTCATTCCTTGTTTACATGCCTTGCAGGATGGACATGGGAAGAATCCTTTCACTTTTCTTCCCAAGGCGTCTTTCACTCCTGGTTTTTCTTTTCTCTGCATGCTCGGTGCTATTATGCTTTTCAGATTCTTCGTCCGTCTATAGATGAACCTTGGTTTTAGGGGTAATCTTTCTCCTATTACCTCATCCTCCTTCAGGATAGACCAATGTTTGATAAAAATGTTTTCTATAATGCATTTGTTTGCACTATATTCTGTGATCATTGGCACATCCAGTGGTCCATTAGGTTCTTCTTCAGATCGTTCTGCTTTTTTTCTGTACTTTGTTAGCTCTGTACGTTCTATTTTGCCCACTTCTTCGATTTTGTTTTCCAATAGACTTTCAGAATAGCCTCTTTCCAAGAATTTGGCCATTATTATCTGGGATTGTTTCTCCCATCCTTCCTGTGTGGAGCAGTTTTTCCTAATCCTTAGTAGCTGCCCTTTAGGAATATTCGTCTTCCATTGATCGGGGTGGCAGCTTGTTCTGTGTATGTAGTTGTTGCTGTCTACAGTCTTGAAATGGGTGGAAGTCTCTATCTTTCCTTTGTTCACAGCAATTTTCAGATCTAAAAACACTATCTCCGTAGTACTTGACTCATGTGTGAATTTCAAATTGTTCTGGTTCATGACCTCTATTGTGAAGTCCAAGTCTGTCTTTGTCCCTTTCCATAGATTGCTACTCAGGGAACTTATTCCTGATATTATCGGTCTTCCTGGGGGTTTTTGGAGGGATTTGTGGATTTTTGGTAAATGGTATATAATCGGAGTTACCGGATGGCTTATATTGATGTAGCTGAACTCTTTATCATTTAATATCCCCATGTCTTTAGCTTCTTTTAAAATTTTTCAAGTTCTTTTCTGTAGTCATCTACTGGGTTTGAGGGTAGTTTTTGATATGTATTTCGATCTCCCAGGATTCTTTCATTTTCAAGGTTGTAATCTCCCTCGTTCATAATAACGATCCCTCCTCTACATCGGAATATGTAGACCTAAAACTGCAGAAATATGTCAAACAGCTTCCTTCATATCTAAAAGACTCCACCCAGGTACTGAATCTTTTAGAGCAACTAAACTGGGAAGATGGATTCATAATGGCAACATGTGACGTCACATCGCTGTACACTTGCATTCCCCATGAGCAAGGGATCGAGGCGGTAGAATTCTTCCTGAAAAATGACCCCGAAATACCGACAGAACAGATGGAATTTATTCTGAGTAGCATCAGATATATCCTAGATCATAACTATTTCTGCAATAAAGGAATTTACTATAAACAAGTCTATGGAACAGCTATGGGGACCAGGTTCGCGCCAAGTTATGCAAACCTCTATATGGGGAAATGGGAACGCATATTCTGGGAATCCTGCCCAGCTAGCGCGGACCTGGTCCTCTACCGTCGCTATATTGACGATATCCTTATCATATGGAAAGGGACAAAGACAGACTTGGACTTCACAATAGAGGTCATGAACCAGAACTTAAACAATTTGAAATTCACACATGAGTCAAGTACTACGGAGATAGTGTTTTTAGATCTGAAAATTGCTGTGAACAAAGGAAAGATAGAGACTTCCACCCATTTCAAGACTGTAGACAGCAACAACTACATACACAGAACAAGCTGCCACCACGATCAATGGAAGACGAATATTCCTAAAGGGCAGCTACTAAGGATTAGGAAAAACTGCTCCACACAGGAAGGATGGGAGAAACAATCCCAGATAATAAAGGCCAAATTCTTGGAAAGAGGCTATTCTGAAAGTCTATTGGAAAACAAAATCGAAGAAGTGGGCAAAATAGAACGTACAGAGCTAACAAAGTACAGAAAAAAAGCAGAACGATCTGAAGAAGAACCTAATGGACCACTGGATGTGCCAATGATCACAGAATATAGTGCAAACAAATGCATTATAGAAAACATTTTTATCAAACATTGGTCTATCCTGAAGGAGGATGAGGTAATAGGAGAAAGATTACCCCTAAAACCAAGGTTCATCTATAGACGGACGAAGAATCTGAAAAGCATAATAGCACCGAGCATGCAGAGAAAAGAAAAACCAGGAGTGAAAGACGCCTTGGGAAGAAAAGTGAAAGGATTCTTCCCATGTCCATCCTGCAAGGCATGTAAACAAGGAATGAAAACATCAACATTTAAGTGTCATAATACAGGAGAAAATGTCAAAATCCACGATCTGATACGGTGTCATGATAAAGGCGTTATATACATGCTACAGTGCCCGTGTGGGCTACAATATGTAGGCCAAACATCAAGATATCTCAGAGACAGGATACGTGAACACCTGTTATCAATTGAAAAATGTAGCCTAGAGACACCATTATATAAACATTTCACACTGAAACACAACGGAAATGTGCAAGATCTGAAATTCTTAGGAATTCAGAGAGTGAACAAAAAATGGAGAGGTGGTGATTTTGAGAAAAATTTACTAACAGCTGAATCAAAATGGATTTTTAATCTGGATTGCCTCTACCCAAAAGGGTTGAACAACAAAGAGGACCTTTCCCACCTTCTGAATATGATATAACTACTGAATACCAAGTATAATTCTCTCCATCTCAAAAAAAACTCAAAAAAAAAACCATAAGTAACTATCTAAAGTGTATTTCCAACATCATTTATGTATCTACATGATTAAAAGATTAGATCAAATCATGGGGCTTTTTAATAAGAAAGGCTCGTGAAACACACTGTTAACTCCCACTTCATGGTTTCCAATAGCTTGAGACCTTTCAAAGCACATCGATAAATATATCGCCCGTTGTCTCCATTACCATTTGAATATTATCCTAGTTATATATTTCACAGAACTACGTATAACGATCTTCTATGTCCTCAGATGTTCAGTATTGACCCAAATGGAAAGTAAACAGATATGATAAGAACAGGGATAAAGAATATTTCCCTTATAATATAGTTGAAACTACTAGCTAAAATTCTCTATATAAGGGCAGATATAAAAACAGGTACGATAGGATACAAGAACTAGATTATCTAACCCTTCATTATGCATTAAACACTAAATATTTGGGTAGATCATATTGCCTACAAATCAAAACAAAGAGATTTACTGACATCTCTATAACTTGACTCACATTTGTGTGATCCAAACGACCTCTCTGTATACGATTAAAACCTCAGACAATCCCTCTGTCCTACCTACAATTCCTGTATAATTATGCTTATATCCAAGAGAAATTGCCCTGTGGCTTCTAATACAAAATAACCGACTTGATCTAAAATCTTGACTCATTTTCGAGATCCAAACAACCTCCTTTTGCCCTACCGCAATTATGCCTATAGCCAAGTTAGATTATCCTGCGGCTCTAAACATCAGAATAATTAACTTAACCACTATAGGATACTACTCCTTATATGGTTGACAAGTCATCGAGTCTCCCAGTCATATTGATTCATCCCTCCAAATTCAAAAAGAAAATTCAAAAAGAAAATAAAAAGATTTAATACCTCCATACATTAATCGACAGGCGACTTTTATAAGGCCGCCGTGTACTTAGGGATCAACATGGAGTTGAAGCGCTAGTGTGTCTTATTTATATAACCCATATCACAACAAATAAACCAGAATTTTTATTTATTTTATCACTTATTTTATCACAGATTTTAAGAATGAGCATCCACTTACTGATCACTTTTCATTATAGGAACAGCTGTAGTTCCATACCCGTATCATTATCAAAGAGATTAGAGCCCTCCGATTCTATCTAGGATCAATATATAACATCTTCAATCCAGTGAGGTAATCACTATGATTAAAAGTATGTAATTCAGATGTCTGGTGACATCAAAATATTATACGTAAACTGTTATGTTTCGTTCTTGAAAAAGATAAAGTAAACATATCTAACCAGGGACCCCAGTCAATTATAAGTATAAATAATGGGGATAGAAACACCGCTTTCGAAGCGTAAGAGAAATATAAACAAACCCTCCCTCAGACGCCTATTGTGACGTCACAGCAAATCACAAGGTCCAAAAATCGGACCAAAAATTATGGCCGAATTAAATGATAGAAAAATAAAAATTTTCGACTATCCAGATTCCAAAATTGAATACTACTATATCAAAAATATAGAAGCTCAAACAGATAATGGTTGGAACAATTACAAGTTCCGTAATACCAAAACCGGAAGTGACGTCACAAACGGAATGGTAATGTAATGAATACAATCGAACTTAAATTCTTCAATGATATCAATATCAATACATAGGACCTTTGTGTGCACACATATGATTACAAACTTTGAAAGAAAGCATTCTTCAATAAATATGTTTATTTACGAACTAAACAGTATAGCCGAAACCGGAAGTAAATTAAAATATCACTTCCGGATCTTAACCTTTAAAAGGCGACCGTCCCCACCAAACCACAGTCTTGATAAAGGCCTATCACGGGCAGAAACGCGTTGACTGGATGGTAAGCCTTGTTTCATTATTCTCAATTCTGGAAAAACGTTATTGCTCTATATTGTTGTTCTTTTTTTCCCATTAGGTCAAAAACTGGATTTTAAAGATTTTAAAAGACACTTTTTTGGGCACCTTTAAAGCCACTGGCTTTTATCACCACTTGCGGGCAATTCTATTTTTCATTTAAGACGTACAATTGACATTCTTTTTCACATTTTTTAGGATATTTGAATTCCGCTTTTTAACACGCATATCCTATATATATTTTTCCACACCTTTTTTGCAACACCATTTTTTTCAACACTTTTGTTTTGTATTTTTTCTATCATATTTTTTACCGACCTACGATACTTTTTGATTTTCCACGGGTTGAACCTTTTTCTTATTGTCTGCACCAAGCACACCAACACCCACTAGTTGTTTTGCATCATTGTTTGGAAGATTTTAAAACTATACAGCATTAATCAACAGCACCTTTTGGATTATTTTATATTTGAGGTTTTTTGCACCACCATATATTCCACACGTCACACTCAAAACATCGAATTTGACTTTACGGCTACATTCTAATCCTGATTGTGCTGCTGTACTTTCATTCTCCACTGATATAATCATTTCAGACTAATATAGGAGCAGCACGAACATTTTCACTCCAAGAGTCTTTTATCACACACCCCCATCGCTATAAACCCCTCCGTGGGTTTAGACATCCCTGCTGAATATCCATTGTAGGATTATTAGTGTTTAATCAAGATTGTTTTATCAAGACAGTTTTTGTGCTTTTCTGTGCTTTTTTATGCTATCATTTTTTAAGGTTATTTTATATTGACCATGGATCCATGACAGTATTGTTTTTTATATTTTTTATGTGATTTATTTTTATGTGATTGATCTGCACCAACTGTTGTAATAAATTGTTCCATTATTTATCGAAGTATTCCATTACTCCCCCCTTGCCTCCGTCAGTAAGGCGCCTTAGGGATCACCCTCCTTTTCCTATAGCTATTATTTGGTGGTAACTAGGTACCACCACCCTTAGGCTTATAGGGGCTTGGTTGGCGCGTACCAACAGCTTTTCTTTATAAAATAGCGTTGTACCTTCTGCTGTGTCCTGCATCTCATGACAGTGGGTGCGACCTACGTGTTTTTAAACAACACAAAAACACAAGAAGTTTTTGTAGGCCAGATTACGAGTGGAGTGCAAAATTGTGCTTTCGCAATCGCTATACTTGCGCTCCACTCGTAATACCAGCACACATAATTGTGCGCTGGTATTATAAGTGACCCGCAATGTGAACGCTACCTCACGTTTGCATTGCATGGAAGCTTTGTGATCATGAGAGCGTACTTCTATAGGCTTCTATGGAAGCCTCATTCTCATGCCGTCAGACATGGCACAGAACCTAGTGCAGCGACGGGGATAAGTTGTGCAGCAATGGGCAGCAAAGTGTTAATATATATGTATATGCTTATATATTTATATTTATTTATGTGTTAAAATATATATATATATATACATACACATTAACACATCAATATACATATATATTTACAGAGAACACACAGTCCCCATAGACCACAATGTAAAGGCACTTTTCAGTGCCATATTTTTTCTAACACCCCAGACCAGCTCACTTTAACCCCTTATAACTGCTTCTTGCAGTTATTTAAAAAAAAAAAAAAAAAAGCAACATTTTTTTTCTTTTAAACAGCCACACCACACTGTATTTTGGGGGCGATTGGGGGACATTTATAAAATTAACCAGAGGTCTGATCTAATAATCTAATAATAAGTAATACACTTTTTTTCTAACAGGCACTTCCTTCTAACACATAAGCTGATAGGTGTTTCCTGTTAATGCACGTTGGAAAAATAAGTTTTCCAGAATATTTGTCGGCGGAACTATTCGGTATTCCTTTAATTTTAAACTAAACAAATACTAAATATTTGTGGAACATTAACATTTATTTGTGTTAAGCTAATGTAAGGGTTCCTTTGCTACAAATGAAAAAGTTTACCTGCGTTATACTTACCTCTAGCACGCGGCAGAGCAGCGCTAATGCTGACCCTTCTTCACAGAGCCCTGTGCCGCGCTAATAGACGCTAATGGAAGGTTTAGCGCAATGGATCCCAGGGTCTGTGCTAAAGGACCTTCTCCTTTAACCTAGGTTCTAGGATCCGTTGCGCTGTCTCTTATTAGCATGATCTGGAGCTTTTTGCTGAGATAAGCGCGGCTCTCCAGCGCTAGAGGTAAGTATTAACCCCTAAAGGTAATTTAATGAATACTAATGAATACTGATACATTTTATCAGTATTTCTTTGTTTTCTTTAAGCGTAGTTGGTGCATTCGTTCGGATATAGGTTACTGAGCTAATTAGCATTAGAAGGAAGTGCACTAGTAAATTAATTTAAATTGAAACAGTTTTTACTTCATATTTTTTCAGGCACAAAAATGGTACATTTTGTGATAAACAGGCCAGTTTGTAGACAGAGGGGAATTCTACTGAAAGCATGTTACATGTGATGTTTTATCAATACATTTTATACCCCCCATAAGGTGCACCTCAGCTTGCTTTTTTGTAGAAATAATACTCATACAGGCATAGCTGGTGTGCACTGGTCAGCAGTTGTATACCTGTATCCTCTCTGTATTTAAACACTAGATTACATCTCTTGGGACATGCACACTAAACAGGTAAAAAAAGTACCATTGGGTTGTGATCTGTTCTTCTAGGGAACGGTGCAAGGTCATGTGTCTATAGTCCTGGGATGCTCATCATATTCCCTCTTTGCATTATCATTGGTGAACAAATGTTATCCATTTTGACAATACTTGGTCTGACACAATACGCACAATATTATATGCGTTGCACCTCTAGAACTTGTCTTGTGATAACTCTAAGCACATTTTCATTTAGTGACTTCTTATGTATGGAATTGGTGGTAACTGAAAACGTCTTATTCTTAGATATCCACTCTGAGTATCTGTATGGCTGAAATGTCCTAGCTTGATTTCTCCTTATATGATAAAATATAACACCAGCACCTTTATAGGGGTCTGTAGAAATGTTGGGGATTTTTTTTTCCCACACAATATTAATGTTGGAGGCACATGAAACCCAGCCCAACACAGACAGAGAATGCAATTATTAAAATAAACAACCTACCAGTTGAATTCTATTATCTAATTTACTTCATTCTCTTTGTATCCTTTGTTGAAAACCATACCTAGGTGGGCTCAGGAACAATATACCATTATTTGGAGCTAGCTTCTAATTAGTGACTACATATAGATCCCTCTTGTTATTGGCTCACCCTATGTGCTCTGCTAGCTCCTAGCAATGCATTGCTGCTTCTTCAGCAAAGGATACTAACAGAACAAAGCAAATTTGCAATGTATGTCATGAATCACAAAAGAAAACAATATGGGTTTCACATTCCTTTAATATATAAAAACCTAATAAATATCATTGGAAATATGGAGGAATTTTCATGAGGGAGGGAATTTACCCCTTGCCCTCTCTCCAGGCACCCCTGCACACAATGGAATTTATTTTTAAGACTGAATAATAATTTTCAGATCTGATTATTATAGTTTAGTTTATTCTCTGCATTATCATTAGTAGAATCATACTCAGAACTTTCTGAAGATCCAGAACTATTATGTAAAGTGCAAACTTTTTTCCTTACAATGTATCATTGCAACTGAACTATAACAATCTATTAAACTCATAGGAGAAGACCTGTTGCTCTTCATATTAAAAGGAAGAAAAACCCTCCCAAGAAATTAGGGTTTCTCTCTGACCAAGGGTTTCACCACAATCTTGCCTCTGTTTTTGGTAGATAACGATTTCTAAACACCATTGATCCCAAAATGCTTCTGTTGTTAATACCAGAAGTAATAAAAACGACTAGAAATTATTATTATCATTTATTTGTAGAGCACCTACAGATTCCTCAGTGCTAATTGTTATATGTGTCATTAAAGGGACACAAAATAACTTTTTCTTTCATGATTGAGATAGAGTAGCGATTTTAAACAACTTTCTAATTTACTTCTGTTATCAATTTTTCTTCATTCACTTGGTATCTTTTGTTGATAAGCAGGAACATACGCTCAGGAGCATGCAAGTCTGGACCACTATATGGCAGCAGTTTTGCAACAATGTTATCCATATTCAAGAGCACTAGATGCAGCACTATTTCCTGCCATTTAGTGCTCTGGACACCTACCTGGGTATCTCTTCAACAAAGAATACTATGGGAACAAAGCAAATTTGTTAATAGAAGTAAATTGCAAACTTTTTTTTTTAATTGTACGTTCTGTTGAGTCACAAAAGACCATTTTTGGGGGGTTCATATCCCTTTAATCTCCAAATGTCATAATGAAATGAATAAAGTTTACTGGAAGTGCTGGTATCACATTGTTTATAAGATACTTAGGTAATCGCATTGTAACTACAGGTTTCATACAATTGAATAAACTAACTACTGTGAAGACTTGTTTGGCTCAATCTCGTTCATTTTTAATAACAATTTGACACAATATGCCTACAATAGGTGTTTCTGAGGTGTGGTCAGTACATTTGTGAGTTATTTCCTGCAACAATCAATGCCTCTGCTTTGTGTGCAAGGTCGGATTGGCCTACCAGGATACCAGGAGATTTCCTGGTGGGCTGCAGCAGCTGGGGCTGGAAAGCTACAATGTAAAGAGGTGAATAATGAATGCAATTGGGTTGTAGGGTGCCTATATAACAACAATTTGGTACTTTTTTTAATACAATATTAATATAATATAATTCTTAAACAAAATATTGGGGGATGGAGTATCCCAAAAATCCCCTTTGAGAAAATGGGGTGTGTGCCTTCTACTGACTCAAACTAAAATAGGGCTGCTCTTCAAATTTTCCAGGGCTGCTTTTTATTCCCAGCCTGGCCCTGTAGGTGTGGTTTAATAGTGGTGCCTGTATTGCAAGGGTATTTTACAAAGTGTAGCTTAAAGAGAAGTATAGATCCCAGTACAAAACCATCCCACAAGCTAGTGTGACTTGCAACAAACAAAAAACAAAAAAAGAAAGCAAAGAATGATTGTGCTATGGCTTCATTTTGAAAGTGACCCTAATCAGCTTGCAACTAATTAACAGCTGCAGAAGCATTTTCTAAACAAGTGTCTGCAAGCAAAGATATTACTGAGTAAGCAAAAATGAACCTTCAACATATTAAAATTATAATGGTTTTTCTAAGCACATCTCTATCTCTTGTAAACTAAATAAGTATATGAAAAGTATCCCAGAATGCAATTCAAACAATCATTAGGCACTTGTGTGAGCCACAAACACACAGAAAAGCAATCACAATCACAATCACAATCTGAACGGCTGCTTTTTACTCAAGCCCACTATTTACAACAAGATTTTGATCCTGTACTCTTAGTCCCCTACCAAAAACCCCTCAATGGCAATAGGTTGTATAATATCCCAGAATCCTTCTTAGCTGACAAGAATCTAAGGTCATTCTCTAACTACAGGGTGTGTCTGTCTGCAGATGTTGATGACTATTCAAATACATTAAAAGAGCAGTGTGAACATATGAGATCATTACATGGTTTTGAATTGCCTTTTGCGCTGGGTAAGCTCCACTTTTACATTGATTCTGCATGTGTTTGCTGCTTCTATGTAGGTGTAAGGAAACCCTCGTGAAAACCCTCACAGAAAAGGCTGAGACAATTTCTTCTAGTGTTGTGTGTGGTGAAATAAATGTGTTAATATTACAATGAGAAATTGCAAGAATGGTTTGTAATGCCATAGAAAATGAAGCCATTAATGTTAAATAAAAAAAAAATGTTGCCCAGCCATTTCTAATGAAGTAGAACATGAGACTTTGGGGCCGATTTAAGAAAGTGCTAGCGGACATGATACAATGTAGCTGCCGGCATTTATCATTGCACAAGCAGTTCATGTGAACTGCTTGTGCAATGCTGCCCCCTGCAGATTTGCAGCCAATCGGCCGCTAGCAGGGGGTGTCAATCAGTCCGATCATATAGGATCAAGCGGAATGAAGACTGCAGCCTCAGAGCAGGCGGACAAGTTAAGGAGCAGCGGTCTTTAGACTACTACTTCATAACTGCTGTTTCCGGCGAGCCTAAAGGCTCACGCGGAAACAGGGGCATAAAGCTCCATTTGTAGCTTGATAATTCGACCCCTTTGTGACAAAGACCTATTAAGGGCATTTGTGAGAACTTGAGTCAGTTGTGGATTTTTCCTGAATAGCTTGTGATACAGTTAAAGGGACATAAAACAGGTTGAAATCTGTGCGTATCCTAAAAGGGCTAATTAATTAAAAATAGTTTAAAAATTGCTGGCGAGTATTTTAAAATAATTTTCAAAACTAAGCAAAATGAATTATTACATAGCTAAGCTGCCTGGAGCAGCAAACTCCACCTCCTCCCATCAGTGTTTAGACACAGGCATTGTATTTCAACTGAGTTCACAGCTTCTAGGCTGCTCCAGCAGATAATCCCTATGCTTTTTTGCATTATACCAAAACAACAATAGATATAGATACAGCCATAAAAGGAATTCTGTGGGGGAAGTTAGAACTGTATAATTCAGAAACTTTAAAGAAAGGGTTAATGGCGAGGCACTGCAGTATACATTTGCAGGTAAAGTAATTAAAGTACATATATTATATTTTGTCGCTATCCCTACCTGTTTTATCTCTCTTTAAGTGATTTTTAGAACATAAATACATGTGAAGGCCGTTGTACCTTTGTGCTTGCGATGTTGCTCTGTACAAGTTACAATAAATTGCACTTCTGGGTAAACTGAGTACTAATAAACAGAAAGCTTAAAGGGACAGTATAGTATAAATTAAACTTTCATTATTCAGACAGGACTTTTAATTTTAATTGACTTTCCAATTTACTTTTATCATCAAATTTGCTTTTTTCTCTTGGTATTCTTAGTTTAAACTAAACCTAGGTAGGCTCATATGCTAATTTCTAAGCCTTTGAGGGCTGTCTCTTATCACATGCTTTTTAAATCTCTTTTCAACACAAAGAGACAGAAAGTACACGTGGGCCATATAGATAACACTGTGTTCAGGCACAGAAAGTTATTTAAGATCTAGCACAACACAATGCTAAATTTAAGGCAATAGATAATAAACAGTCACAGTCATGTGACCAGGGGGCTGGAAGAAGGTTACTAGATACAAGGTAATCACAAAGGTAAAAAGTACATTAATATAACTGTGCTGGTTATGCAAAACTGGGGAATGGGTAATAAAGGGATTATCTATCTTTTAAAACAATAACAATTCTATGGTTGACTGTCCCTTTAAATTCCCCATAAAAACAGACAAACATTTAAAAACTACCATGACTGTACTGTCTGTATACAGAGGTCATGGCTGTACTGTATACAGAGGTCATGACTGTACTGTATACTGGGTTCATGACTGTACTATATATAGAGGTCATGACTGTACTGCATACAGAGGTCATGACTGTACTGTATACTGAGGTTATGACTGTACTGTATTCTGGGTTCATGACTATACTATATATAGAGGTCATGACTGTACTGTATACCGAGGTCATGGCTGTACTTTTTACAGAGGTCATGGCTGTACTGTATACAGAGGTCATGGCTGTACTGTATACTGGGTTCATGACTGTACTATATATGGAGGTCATGACTGTACTGTATACAGAGGTCATGGGTTTACTGTATACCGAGGTCATGACTGTACTGTATACAGAGGTCATGGCTTTATTGTATACCAAGGTCATGGCTGTACTGTATACAAACATTTAGAAGGGTCTGTCCTTCAGTAGTAGGGATAGACCACCTCTACTGACACAATGTATAGATTTACTTAATCTGTTCCCTTATAAAATATCACTGGTCTCTACTATATTATGCAGACATATCAGTTATTTACAGAAAGGCTGGTTTATTAACTGAATAGACTGAGAGGTGACAAGGACAAATTCTGGCCTAGATTTGGAGTTCGGCGGTAAAAGGGCTGTTAACGCTCCGCGGGCTTTTTTCTGGCCGCACCATAAATTTAACTCTGGTATCGAGAGTTTAATCAAATGCTGCGTTAGGCTCCAAAAAAGGAGCGTAGAGCATTTTTACCGCAAATGCAACTCTCGATACCAGAGTTGCTTACGGACGCGGCCGGCCTCAAAAACGTGCTCGTGCACGATTCTCCCATAGGAAACAATGGGGCTGTTTGAGCTGAAAAAAAACCTAACAACTGCAAAAAAGCAGCGTTCAGCTCCTAACGCAGCCCCATTGTTTCCTATGGGGAAACACTTCCTACGTCTGCACCTAACACCCTAACATGTACCCCGAGTCTAAACACCCCTAACCTTACACTTATTAACCCCTAATCTGCCGCCCCCGCTATCGCTGACCCCTGCATATTTTTTTTAACCCCTAATCTGCCGCTCCGTAAACCGCCGCAACCTACGTTATCCCTATGTACCCCTAATCTGCTGCCCTAACATCGCCGACCCCTATATTATATTTATTAACCCCTAATCTGCCCCCCTCAACG
The DNA here is from genome assembly GCF_027579735.1 of Bombina bombina. NCBI lineage: Eukaryota > Metazoa > Chordata > Amphibia > Anura > Bombinatoridae > Bombina > Bombina bombina. The sequence goes on along the minus strand of NC_069507.1, from coordinate 23,535,418 downwards.
TCGCCGACACCTGCCTACACTTATTAACCCCTAATCTGCCGAGCGGACCTGAGCGCTACTATAATAAAGTTATTAACCCCTAATCCGCCTCACTAACCCTATCATAAATAGTATTAACCCCTAATCTGCCCTCCCTAACATCGCCGACACCTACCTTCAATTATTAACCCCTAATCTGCCGAGCGGACCTCACCGCTACTATAATAAATGTATTAACCCCTAAAGCTAAGTCTAACCCTAATACTAACACCCCCCTAATTTAAATATAATTTACATCTAACGAAATAAATTAACTCTTATTAAATAAATGATTCCTATTTAAAGCTAAATACTTACCTGTAAAATAAATCCTAATATAGCTACAATATAAATTATAATTATATTATAGCTATTTTAGGATTAATATTTATTTTACAGGCAACTTTGTAATTATTTTAACCAGGTACAATAGCTATTAAATAGTTAAGAACTATTTAATAGTTACCTAGTTAAAATAATAACAAATTTACCTGTAAAATAAATCCTAACCTAAGATATAATTAAACCTAACACTACCCTATCAATAAAATAATTAAATAAACTACCTACAATTACCTACAATTAACCTAACACTACACTATTAATAAATTAATTAAACACAATTGCTACAAATAAATACAATTAAATAAACTAGCTAAAGTACAAAAAATAAAAAAGAACTAAGTTACAAAAAATAATAAAATATTTACAAACATAAGAAAAATCTTACAACAATTTTAAACTAATTACACCTACTCTAAGCCCCCTAATAAAATAACAAAGCCCCCCAAAATAAAAAATGCCCTACCCTATTCTAAATTAAAAAAGTTACAAGCTCTTTTACCTTACCAGCCCTGAACAGGGCCCTTTGCGGGGCATGCCCCAAGGATTTCAGCTCTTTTGCCTGTAAAAAAAAACATACCATACCCCCCCCCAACATTACAACCCACCACCCACATACCCCTAATCTAACCCAAACCCCCCTTAAATAAACCTAACACTAAGCCCCTGAAGATCTTCCTACCTTGTCTTCACCATACCAGGTTCACCGATCCGTCCTGGCTCCAACATCTTCATCCAACCCAAGCGGGGGTTGGCGATCCATCATCCGGTGCTGAAGAGGTCCAGAAGAGGCTCCAAAGTCTTCCTTCTATCCGGCAAGAAGAGGACATCCGGACCGGCAAACATCTTCTCCAAGCGGCATCTTCAATCTTCTTCCATCCGGTGCGGAGCGGGTCCATCTTGAAGCAGGCGACGCGGATCCATCCTCTTCTTCCGTTGTCTCCCGACGAATGACGGTTCCTTTAAGGGACGTCATCCAAGATGGCGTCCCTCGAATTCCGATTGGCTGATAGGATTCTATCAGCCAATCGGAATTAAGGTAGGAATTTTCTGATTGGCTGATGGAATCAGCCAATCAGAATCAAGTTCAATCCGATTGGCTGATCCAATCAGCCAATCAGATTGAGCTCGCATTCTATTGGCTGATCGGAACAGCCAATAGAATGCGAGCTCAATCTGATTGGCTGATTGGATCAGCCAATCGGATTGAACTTGATTCTGATTGGCTGATTCCATCAGCCAATCAGAAAATTCCTACCTTAATTCCGATTGGCTGATAGAATCCTATCAGCCAATCGGAATTCGAGGGACGCCATCTTGGATGACGTCCCTTAAAGGAACCGTCATTCATCAGGAGACAACGGAAGAAGAGGATGGATCCGCGTCGCCTGCTTCAAGATGGACCCGCTCCGCACCGGATGGAAGAAGATTGAAGATGCCGCTTGGAGAAGATGTTTGCCGGTCCGGATGTCCTCTTCTTGCCGGATAGGAGGAAGACTTTGGAGCCTCTTCTGGACCTCTTCAGCACCGGATGATGGATCGCCAACCCCCGCTTGGGTTGGATGAAGATGTTGGAGCCAGGACGGATCGGTGAACCTGGTATGGTGAAGACAAGGTAGGAAGATCTTCAGGGGCTTAGTGTTAGGTTTATTTAAGGGGGGTTTGGGTTAGATTAGGGGTATGTGGGTGGTGGGTTGTAATGTTGGGGGGGGGTATGGTATGTTTTTTTTTACAGGCAAAAGAGCTGAAATCCTTGGGGCATGCCCCGCAAAGGGCCCTGTTCAGGGCTGGTAAGGTAAAAGAGCTTGTAACTTTTTTAATTTAGAATAGGGTAGGGCATTTTTTATTTTGGGGGGCTTTGTTATTTTATTAGGGGGCTTAGAGTAGGTGTAATTAGTTTAAAATTGTTGTAAGATTTTTCTTATGTTTGTAAATATTTTATTATTTTTTGTAACTTAGTTCTTTTTTATTTTTTGTACTTTAGCTAGTTTATTTAATTGTATTTATTTGTAGCAATTGTGTTTAATTAATTTATTGATAGTGTAGTGTTAGGTTAATTGTAGGTAATTGTAGGTAGTTTATTTAATTATTTTATTGATAGGGTAGTGTTAGGTTTAATTATATCTTAGGTTAGGATTTATTTTACAGGTAAATTTGTTATTATTTTAACTAGGTAACTATTAAATAGTTCTTAACTATTTAATAGCTATTGTACCTGGTTAAAATAATTACAAAGTTGCCTGTAAAATAAATATTAATCCTAAAATAGCTATAATATAATTATAATTTATATTGTAGCTATATTAGGATTTATTTTACAGGTAAGTATTTAGCTTTAAATAGGAATCATTTATTTAATAAGAGTTAATTAATTTCGTTAGATTTAAATTATATTTAACTTAGGGGGGTGTTAGGGTTAGACTTAGCTTTAGGGGTTAATCAATTTATTAGAATAGCGGTGAGCTCCGGTCGTCAGATTAGGGGTTAATAATTGAAGGTAGGTGTTGGCGATGTTAGGGAGGGCAGATTAGGGGTTAATACTATTTATGATAGGGTTAGTGAGGCGGGTTAGGGGTTAATAACTTTATTATAGTAGCGCTCAGGTCCGCTCGGCAGATTAGGGGTTAATAAGTGTAGGCAGGTGTCGGCGACGTTGAGGGGGGCAGATTAGGGGTTAATAAATATATTATAGGGGTCGGCGGTGTTAGGGGTAGCAGATTAGGGGTACATAGGGATAACGTAGGTGGCGGCGCTTTGCGGTCGGAAGATTAGGGGTTAATTATTTTAAGTAGCTGGCGGCGACGTTGTGGGGGGCAGGTTAGGGGTTAATAAATGTAATACAGGGGTCGGCGGGGTTAGGGGCAGCAGATTAGGGGTACATAAGTATAACGTAGGTGGCGGTCAGCAGATTAGGGGTTAAACATTTTAATCGAGTGGCGGCGGTGTGGGGGGACCTCGGTTTAGGGGTACATAGGTAGTTTATGGGTGTTAGTGTACTTTAGGGTACAGTAGTTAAGAGCTTTATGAACCGGCGTTAGCCAGAAAGCTCTTAACTCCTGCTATTTTCAGGCGGCTGGAATCTTGTCGTTAGAGCTCTAACGCTCACTTCAGAAACGACTCTAAATACCGGCGTTAGAAAGATCCCATTGAAAAGATAGGCTACGCAAATGGCGTAGGGGGATCTGCGGTATGGAAAAGTCGCGGCTGAAAAGTGAGCGTTAGACCCTTTAATCACTGACTCCAAATACCAGCGGGCGGCCAAAACCAGCGTTAGGAGCCTCTAACGCTGGTTTTGACGGCTACCGCCGAACTCCAAATCTAGGCCTCTGTGAGTTAATTCAAGAACACCTGTGATATGCTTAGAATAAGCTCTGCATTCACATCAGATGTAAATACAGTTTTATTTCATGGCCTTTTTGCTTTTTATTTGCTGTTAAATTATATGTTTGCATGCAGGGCCACCACTAGAAATTTTGGGGCCCCTTACTTAACTATTAATCAGCCCCTCCCCCCCCCACACACACACACACAATTTGACATGTGCAATTTTTGACCAAGTGACTAAAACACATATAAGCACTTTATTCTTAAGTGTAGTCAAACTTGGAAATGTTGTAAAGGGAGTAACACTCAAACACAGAAACAGACACACATAAGGATTCACTCTAGCAGACACACAATGAAACACACAAACACACTCAGACACAGACACCCAAATAGACACTTAGCACTTGTTTGCATTGACCTGACAAGTAATGAGGTAGACTACAGTTTTGTAAAAAAAGGAGATTTACAAGACAAAATATGGAGTTCTGATTATCTTTTTGTCAAGGAAGATGCCAACTAAATGATGACAACAGCATGCAGTGGCTGAAAGGAAGGGCCCTGAACTGCCTAAACAATAACTTAAAGGTTAAGTGGTGGATTGGTGACTTCCAGAAAGGTCTCATTGGTCTCAAAGTCTGTAGAAAGATGTAAATAATCAGTAGTCAAAATGTCCTAAAAAGGAAAAGACAATGGACACACAAACACAAACTTGCACATACACCCAAGGAAACACCCACAGAGACAGCCTCAGAAAACACACATACATACACACTCACAGACACCCACAGAAAACACACAAAGACATACACACACACACCCTCACAGAGACATCCATAGAAAATGCACAAAGACAGACACACAAACCCTCACAGAGAGATCCACAGAAAAAAATACATACACACTCATAAAGACACCAACAAAAGCACAAAGACATAAACACAGACACCCACAGAAACACTCACATGAGGTAAAATTTCTGCACATTGCCATCCCCTAAATCAACAGTGTGTGACATGTATGATAATAAAAAAAATAGCAGAAATTAAGAGATCACTTTTTAGAGCATCATATTTGTAAATGTGCAAACAAAAATACTTATGTGAATTCAAAATTGTACATTATAGATCTGTCAGAATGGGTAAATAAATAAAAGTACTTTTTAAAGGTTGACATATGTTTGGGGTTCTTCCCCCCCCCCATTTTCCCCAACCAAGAGCACCACTTCAAATCTGGTGTACAAATGTTCCCATCAGTCAGCTTGTACTTATGGATTTTTAAAAATGCTGTACTCTATATGGTCTTGGTGGAATCATAAACTGTGGTACTAGGTCTCATACCATTAAAGGGACAGTCAACACCAGAATTTTTGTTGTTTAAAAAGATAGATAATCCCTTTATTACCCATTCCCCAGTTTTGCAAAACCAACACTGTTATATTAATGCACTTTTTAGTTCTGTGACTAACTTGTATCTAAGCATCTTCTGACCGCCCCTAATCACATGACTTTTAGTTATTATCTATTGACTTGCATTTTAGCCAATTAGTGCAGTGTCTGCCACTAGCCACGGGCGTGATCACAATGCTATCTATATGGCCTACAAGAGCTAGCTCTCCCCTGCTGTGAAAAGTAAATAAAATAGAGGCAGCCTTCAAGGGCTTAGAAATTATCATATGAGCCTTCCTAGGTTTGCTTTCAACTAGAATACCAAGAGAACAAAGCAAAATTGTTGATAAAAGTAAATTGGAAAGTTGTTCAAAATTACATGCCCTATTTGAAAAATGAAAGTTTTTTTGGACTTGACTGTCCCTTTAAATCTGGTTAAATGCAGGATTTAGGCTTGTTTGTATGTATTTCAAAATTAAGTCAGCTGTAATGTAAACTGAACAGTGTTAAGTTAACCTGTCTCATTTCAAACACTGAGCATTCTTAGCCTGAGAGTATAACATTTTATGCAGATGTAAAAATCTTAGATACAATGCCTCCTGGTATCTGGAAAGTCCTTGCATAAAGGGGCAGTAAACTGGGATGTAATTAAAATATTTTTATAAATAAAAAAATCATATCTGCCAAAAGGGCACCTACTATTTGTGTATGATTTTAAATAAACAATTTCTTCAGCATTGTCAAATAATCATAAATACACTGCATATTGCTAAAAAAAATGTTTTTATGGACCCCTGGCCCCACCACACAGCTACCACACTGAAGTTACAATCAGAAATTGCACAAATAAATAAAATGTACTAATTAAGTCCTTCCTACTCTGCAAATTAAAGGGATCTGCTGGTCTGTGGTTTACTGAACACTCAGAAATCCTCTCAAATGCTAATGCTTTACTCCTTGTAATGACATTTCCCATGCTCAATAGCACTCTGCTGTAGCACCCTCTGGTGGCTACCAAAATGTAAAAAAATGTTTTTTAAATAATAGTTGTGCTTGCTTCATGGGGCCCCCTGGCCCACTGGGCCCCTGACAGGAGTCACCCTATTCACCCCCTGATGATGGCCCTGTATGCATGGAATCTACCATATCCTATTAACACTAATGAGACATATCTGCATTATCACTGTATCATGTTTTGCCTTTTGTTACTACTAGATTTGAACTTGCAACTGGGCTATTAATGAATCTGTTAGACCAGGGCTGCACATACTTTAGTAAGATGTACTTTTTTTCTGACCATTGCATGTGATCCACTTGTGCATGAGCTGAGCATAAGAACATTTAAGTTTGCATGTGAATGTTAACACAGGGAATACTATTGGTGCAAATCATACTTTTGTGTTAGTTGGGGCTCTGTAGTGGTGTAGAATACACATGAACAAAACTATTGCTACTTACTGAGAGGGAAATGCACAAGAACCTTGTGATCTACTGGTCAGTCCTCAGAGATCTACTGTTAGATCCCAGTCTACTTTTTGGGCATATTTGTGACAAATCATATCAATTTGTTACCATTACTGTCGGCAATAAGACACTATTATTTATATACTGTGTCTGATGTCCTAGGAAGCTCCTATTAAAACCAAAGACCTCATTTCATGACAGTGACAATAATAATGAAACATTACACACAAGAGGAAATTCATAGGATGACATACAAAAAATTTATTTTTCATGTGCACAAAAAAAGAATCAAACAACTGAAGCTATGATTACAGCTACTTTGGCTTCAGTCAATCTCCATCCGATCACTTTGAGATGCAGATGCAGGTCCCACGTACTAATGTTGGCCTAGGAAGACCATTATTGACTGAGCTGTTGCCTGCAGCTGCTTCAGTAAATAGTTTTTGTCACAACTTTTTCTGGTTTTAAGAAAACAAATTGCATCATCAATAAATAGTCATTTTTTTCAATTACTAGTCCAGTTTCTGGTTGTGAGAAGAACATCTCAAAACCGCTCTTCGTTCGTAAATGCCATCGGTCAAAGGGGAATCTTATTGTTTGTTTTAGACAGTTTGATTAAAATGAAATTTCATGAAAAAGATTGATGTAATATTTGTTTTGTTTCATTAGGTCTGAAGCCTTTCTTTTCAGATTTAAGTTATTTTTTGTGTGTTTTTTGTTTTAACGTCCATTGGGTGAGCTAGGGTAATAAAGCATGCAGACTTATCCACAATAAGACAGATTAGGGAGCCATTGCTACTTGCACATTTAAGTCACATAATGAAGGTGAAATTCTCACTAGCTGAGGTTACTGCCCAGTGAATGAAATATGGGAAACTTCAGGACAAATCCCTTCGCTCAGGTCAAACATTACAAAACACAGATGTGTGATCATTCTAGCAACCACATTGTATATAGCTTGTGTTTTTTATATAAAAATAAAGAAAAATGATTTTTTTCTTGGCCCATTTAACAATTTAAGAGTGTACAAAAAAACAAAGAAAAATCAAGGAGCAGAAAAAGGCATGCAAAAACCATGTGTTAGTTTTGCATAGACGTTTTATTCCCTTCAAAACCTTTGCTTAAAAATGGGAAAAAAATGAAGTTATTGCAAAACCCGCAGACTTTGGTGAATAACTATTGTTCATGCTGTGCTTTATTAGAAATATATTTTGTTCAATGAGCACAAGAAGACTTCATACAGACAATATGTTGTTTATCTACATGAATATAATTTCAATTTAATACCATGTGTCATGAAAATGTTGATGAACTTATATACAAGAGAAGTTGTCTTCACAATTACACATGATACAATATCTTCAACAAAGCAGCAATTGTTTTGATATTTAGTTTCAAGAAAGAAAGAAAAAAATACATTAAATAATTGTTATACTTTACTTTTCCAGTAGAGTCCAGTCTAATGAAATCTACTTGTGTCAAATGAGATTATTTCATGTGAAAATATCACATCAAATCCAGTGTCAGCAAACAGAATAGACCAATAATACTGTGTTTATACTATATAAGCATAACTGAAATAGAATGGAAATTAAACTACACAGAGGTGTCTAGAACGACCATGGTAGCTGTATTGTGTATTGCTGAAACTTCTCGCTTCTTTTTCAGTGATAATGGTTTGTTTTAGATTTAACCATTAAGCCTCCTGATTTTGCTCAAACAATACAAGAATTTTTGAGTATAACGACAAGAATATGATCTTCACATAGCACTAAGCAGTAATTTTAATGGGACAGGCACATTTTGTATAAAAGCATGCCCTTATTGCAATTTAATAAATACATTATCTATTTTTAGATTTTAGCAATGATAAGGGCAGATATTCTTCTGGTAGTGTTACCAAATTATTTTTCTGCTTATTTTCCTATTAGATTCAGTCAAAAACTGTTGCCAAATTGTTTGGTTTAGTTGTACACAACCGAGCTATAGTATCTGTCACATTTGGTATTCACTTTCTATCCCAATACTGAAAAATACTTAAAAAGGGCTTATTAAAATTTAGTTTATTCCTGATTATGTCTTCTTTGTCTGCATTTTAAAGTGCAAAGAAATACAGCCGAGTTTCAGAACATAGTGACAGTTTATTCTCTAATGTAGGGAGTCATTTTGCTGTCATTGCACCTATGTAGAAATTTTAGATGCTCCAAAAATGTATTCAGCTCTATAGACCTACATCAGGACCACACCGGGGTTTCATAGTGAATTTCATAAATAGGTTACTATTTTGGGGCTTGAACGACAGTCACACATGCTATGTAATGTTTGATAATGGCAATCTGTGATCTGAACAGAGCTCAGCAATACGTTTGCTTGGTTTCAAGAAAGGAAAAACAAATAAGAGAGTTTCTAAGTCTAATTATTTACACTTACATTATCGGTAAAAGTGAATTGTCTGTAAACCTGAAATTCGGGCCTCGTTAAGTGCCATTATTTATGCTAAATAAAAAGTATTCACTTTGCATGGAACACTAGTGCAAAAACAAAAGAACATGTGGGAAAACACCAAACAAGATCTGCCTTCATCAGTAGAATAATATGGGTTCCTTCTCTTTTTTTCCTTTTTCATCATTTTTTGTTTTGTTTTTTTAGAAAATCGTCTATTGTCATTTTTTACAGACCTTCATGATAAAGCATAAAAACAGAGTATATTTATATATATATTTATATATTTATATATTTTATTATTCATTTTTTTCTGTGTAGTCGCTTGATATTTAAACGTCCTCCTGTCTTATTTTCTACGTTGATTGTTTTATCACTGGTTAGTGGTCCATGTGGAACATCATGGAATATTGTGACATGCCAAGTGGAATGAATGTTGCATGAGACCAAGGAACGGGATACTTTAAAAAGTTCCAGAAGATTTTTTTAATGACACCTTTTAATTCCTTCCATTCTCCAATTGCTAATTATTGTCTAATGATTCTGTCTGCAAACTTCTACCCAGTGATTTTTCTTTGTAGCTTTCCCAGATGGAGAAAACGTAGTCTGTCCCCTCCTCGATTACCTTTTTGCCATAGTTTCCTCTTCAGTAGCCCATCTTTAGCCATAGAAGGCATATGGATGTTTTGCATTGTTTTTTTGGGGGAGGGAAAACAGGGACCATTTTTAAATTCATTCCACTCTCACAAGGTCCCAAAACCCACTGCTTATAATACGCTGTGGGCCTCTTTTTCCATAAAATGTACCAAAATAATATCTGATGAGATGATTGGTTGTTCTAGCTACCGCACACACTAACAGCAAGAAGTCTTGTGGTGGAGAAGCATTCGGCCTACTGCAGTTTTGGATGCCCAGTCATAGTGGCATAGTAGGCACAAGATAGAAGACGTCTTCCCAATGGCATAGATGATGTAGTTCAGACAGGTACAATATGAAGGCCTAAGTTGTCGCCCCTGTGGTTTCCATGGTAACTAGTGGCGGTCATAGGCAGTTGCAGCAGTGGGAGGTGCGGAGCCCCTGGATGTGGCACTATAATAATAAGGGGAACCTGAAAGTTAACACAGGAGAAGAATGGACTGGTTGAAAGGACAAAAGGTGAACGAACATACTGAAAGAAAACATGGCAAGTAATTATGGACACAACTGAAGCCTTCCCCATACCAAGCTATGCTATCTGATATAGAGACGTTAAATCGTTTTATAAACTTATGTTTTGGTTTATTTTCTTAATAAACTTTTTTTTTTTTCTTTATGCTTTTAATGGCTTTATCAACCAACATAATTTAAAGGGAGATTATGGTCAAAATGGAAATATGCATGGGTACTTTTTAATTTTTTGGCAATATATTTCCATTAGCAACAATTCTTCTTAAAAAGGTAATAACATTTTTTTAGTGGTATACGCACATATCCCGTGAGGACCCATGCACCAGTATTTAAACACCTTTCCATCTCAGATTTGTGTCATACAAGCCCCTGTTGACTTTCTGAAAAAGTGTGGTGTTTGATTACTGGTGCACAGCATATGTGCGTATGCCACTGAAAAACAGTAATTACAATTAACTATAAGTATTTTTCATAATAGAAATATATTACAAAAATGCTTCTATTGCAAATTGAAATTCGCCCACGTGCATTCAATATTTTTCTTTTCTATCCCTTTAAGGAGCAAGTGAGCATTTGGGAAGTATTTATAACCTCAAACATGTATTTGATTATATTTTAAAGATTATTTAAAAAAATATTTAACTTGCTCAACAAATATGTCTATTTGCTGTGAATTCATAGACATGATGGAACAGGTTTACATTTAATATCCTATGCTTCCTATTAATGGTACGTTACATGCATGCCTACACAATCTACCATCCATTCAGATCATTTACAGCACTTATGGGTTTGTATTGTACAAGGTGATGGTTAAGTATGGACAGCCAACTGCCATTTGATAACACAGACATGGGTCTGTTTTACTCCTTTTCCTTCAAACTAATTTAATGGCAGATTTGACTACAGCGCAGCTCATTGCCAGAGGTATATTACACACAACAGGCACACATGTATTTGTAGGTAGACAGACACACAGCTTACAGACTGTTACTCACTTAATAATGCTGGATTACTGAACCTCCACGCTTCATTATATGTTGTGTATTGGGGGTGACTATACGGATTTCCTGAAAATTCACTTCCTAGAATTTATAAAAGAAAAAAAAAAGGTTTTAGAATTAAATAAAGGACCATGAAATACATCAGAATTCCATAATCAACAAATATATAAGAAATAGACAATGCAATAACACTTACTTTTAATTTCAAATGAGTAGTAGATTTTTTGGGACAAATTTTAAAGTTACTTCCATTTTCCCTCCCCTGTTTCATGTGTCAGCCATTAGCCAATCACAAAATGCATACATGGATATACTGTGCACTCTTCAGGAGCTGGTGTCTCAAGTTGTGTGCATATAAAAGATTGTGCACATTTAGATAATCAAAGTAAATTGGAAAGTTTGTTTTTTATTTTTTATTTTACTGTATGCTCTTTCTGAATCATGAAAGTTTAATGTTGAATTTAGGGTCACTGTAACATAAAAACAACTATTTGCATATAAATTTAAAAAAATATATCAAAGTCACAGAAAATGACTAAAAATATACGTAGAACACAAATGTAAAGCAGTTATTCCCTACACATTGTTTTTAACCATGGGCATTCATGAAGGGGGCAAGAGGGCAAAAATACCACCCTTATGGTATGTGCATGCCTAGAGTTCCATTGGTATGTGCATGTGTAGAGTTTAATTGGTATGTGCATGCCTAGAGTTTCATTGGTATGTGCATGTGTAGAGTTTAATTGGTATGTGCATGCCTAGAGTTTAATTGGTATGTGCATGCCTAGAGTTTCATTGGTATGTGCATGCCTAGAGTTTCATTGGTATGTGCATGTGTAGAGTTTAATTGGTATGTGCATGTGTAGAGTTTCATTGGTATGTGCATGTGTAGAGTTTAATTGGTATGTGCATGTGTAGAGTTTCATTGGTATGTGCATGCCTAGAGTTTCATTGGTATGTGCATGCCTAGAGTTTAATTGGTATGTGCATGCCTAGAGTTTCATTGGTATGTGCATGTGTAGAGTTTAATTGGTATGTGCATGCCTAGAGTTTCATTGGTATGTGCATGCCTAGAGTTTCATTGGTATGTGCATGCCTAGAGTTTCATTGGTATGTGCATGCCTAGAGTTTCATTGGTATGTGCATGCCTAGAGTTTCATTGGTATGTGCATGCCTAGAGTTTCATTGGTATGTGCATGCCTAGAGTTTCATTGGTATGTGCATGCCTAGAGTTTCATTGGTATGTGCATGCCTAGAGTTTCATTGGTATGTGCATGCCTAGAGTTTCATTGGTATGTGCATGCCTAGAGTTTCATTGGTATGTGCATGCCTAGAGTTTAATTGGTATGTGCATGCCTAGAGTTTCATTGGTATGTGCATGTGTAGAGTTTAATTGGTATGTGCATGCCTAGAGTTTAATTGGTATGTGCATGCCTAGAGTTTAATTGGTATGTGCATGCCTAGAGTTTCATTGGTATGTGCATGCCTAGAGTTTAATTGGTATGTGCATGCCTAGAGTTTAATTGGTATGTGCATGCCTAGAGTTTCATTGGTATGTGCATGCCTAGAGTTTAATTGGTATGTGCATGCCTAGAGTTTCATTGGTATGTGCATGTGTAGAGTTTAATTGGTATGTGCATGCCTAGAGTTTCATTGGTATGTGCATGTGTAGAGTTTCATTGGTATGTGCATGTGTAGAGTTTCATTGGTATGTGCATGCCTAGAGTTTCATTGGTATGTGCATGTGTAGAGTTTCATTGGTATGTGCATGCCTAGAGTTTCATTGGTATGTGCATGTGTAGAGTTTAATTAGTATGTGCATGCCTAGAGTTTCATTGGTATGTGCATGTGTAGAGTTTAATTGGTATGTGCATGCCTAGAGTTTCATTGGTATGTGCATGCCTAGAGTTTCATTGGTATGTGCATGCCTAGAGTTTCATTGGTATGTGCATGCCTAGAGTTTCATTGGTATGTGCATGCCTAGAGTTTCATTGGTATGTGCATGTGTAGAGTTTCATTGGTATGTGCATGCCTAGAGTTTCATTGGTATGTGCATGTGTAGAGTTTAATTAGTATGTGCATGCCTAGAGTTTCATTGGTATGTGCATGTGTAGAGTTTAATTGGTATGTGCATGCCTAGAGTTTCATTGGTATGTGCATGCCTAGAGTTTCATTGGTATGTGCATGTGTAGAGTTTCATTGGTATGTGCATGTGTAGAGTTTCATTGGTATGTGCATGTGTAGAGTTTCATTGGTATGTGCATAACTAGAGTTTCATTGGTATGTGCATAACTAGAGTTTCATTGGTATGTGCATGTGTAGAGTTTCATTGGTATGTGCATGTGTAGAGTTTCATTGGTATGTGCATGTGTAGAGTTTCATTGGTATGTGCATGCTTAGAGTTTCATTGGTATGTGCATAACTAGAGTTTAATTGGTATGTGCATGTGTAGAGTTTCATTGGTATGTGCATGTGTAGAGTTTCATTGGTATGTGCATGTGTAGAGTTTCATTGGTATGTGCATGCTTAGAGTTTCATTGGTATGTGCATAACTAGAGTTTAATTGGTATGTGCATGCCTAGAGTTTCATTGGTATGTGCATGCTTAGAGTTTCATTGGTATGTGCATAACTAGAGTTTAATTGGTATGTGCATGCCTAGAGTTTAATTGGTATGTGCATGCTTAGAGTTTTATTGGTATGTGCATAACTAGAGTTTAATTGGTATGTGCATGCCTAGAGTTTCATTGGTATGTGCATGTGTAGAGTTTCATTGGTATGTGCATGTGTAGAGTTTAATTGGTATGTGCATAACTAGAGTTTCATTGGTATGTGCATGCCTAGAGTTTAATTGGTATGTGCATGCCTAGAGTTTAATTGGTATGTGCATGCCTAGAGTTTAATTGGTATGTGCATGCCTAGAGTTTCATTGGTATGTGCATGCCTAGAGTTTAATTGGTATGTGCATGCTTAGAGTTTCATTGGTATTTGCATGCCTAGAGTTTAATTGGTATGTGCATGCCTAGAGTTTCATTGGTATGTGCATGCCTAGAGTTTAATTGGTATGTGCATGCCTAGAGTTTCATTGGTATGTGCATAACTAGAGTTTAATTGGTATGTGCATGCCTAGAGTTTAATTGGTATGTGCATAACTAGAGTTTCATTGGTATGTGCATAACTAGAGTTTCATTGGTATGTGCATATGTGTAGTTTCATTGGTATGTGCATAACTAGAGTTTCATTGGTATGTGCATTACTAGAGTTTCATTGGTATGTGCATAACTAGAGTTTCATTGGTATGTGCATGTGTAGAGTTTAATTGGTATATGCATGCCTAGAGTTTCATTGGTATGTGCATAACTAGAGTTTCATTGGTATGTGCATAACTAGAGTTTCATTGGTATGTGCATAACTAGAGTTTCATTGGTATGTGCATGCCTAGAGTTTCATTGGTATGTGCATGTGTAGAGTTTCATTGGTATGTGCATGTGTAGAGTTTCATTGGTATGTGCATGCCTAGAGTTTCATTGGTATGTGCATGCCTAGAGTTTCATTGGTATGTGCATAACTAGAGTTTCATTGGTATGTGCATAACTAGAGTTTCATTGGTATGTGCATAACTAGAGTTTCATTGGTATGTGCATGCCTAGAGTTTCATTGGTATGTGCATGTGTAGAGTTTCATTGGTATGTGCATGTGTAGAGTTTCATTGGTATGTGCATGTGTAGAGTTTCATTGGTATGTGCATGCCTAGAGTTTAATTGGTATGTGCATGCTTAGAGTTTCATTGGTATGTGCATGCCTAGAGTTTAATTGGTATGTGCATGCCTAGAGTTTCATTGGTATGTGCATGCCTAGAGTTTAATTGGTATGTGCATAACTAGAGTTTCATTGGTATGTGCATGCCTAGAGTTTCATTGGTATGTGCATGCCTAGAGTTTCATTGGTATGTGCATGTGTAGAGTTTCATTGGTATGTGTATGTGTAGAGTTTCATTGGTATGTGCATGCCTAGAGTTTAATTGGTATGTGCATGCTTAGAGTTTCATTGGTATGTGCATGCCTAGAGTTTAATTGGTATGTGCATGCCTAGAGTTTCATTGGTATGTGCATGCCTAGAGTTTAATTGGTATGTGCATGCCTAGAGTTTCATTGGTATGTGCATAACTAGAGTTTAATTGGTATGTGCATGCCTAGAGTTTAATTGGTATGTGCATAACTAGAGTTTCATTGGTATGTGCATAACTAGAGTTTCATTGGTATGTGCATATGTGCAGTTTCATTGGTATGTGCATAACTAGAGTTTCATTGGTATGTGCATTACTAGAGTTTCATTGGTATGTGCATAACTAGAGTTTCATTGGTATGTGCATGTGTAGAGTTTAATTGGTATATGCATGCCTAGAGTTTCATTGGTATGTGCATAACTAGAGTTTCATTGGTATGTGCATAACTAGAGTTTCATTGGTATGTGCATAACTAGAGTTTCATTGGTATGTGCATGCCTAGAGTTTCATTGGTATGTGCATGTGTAGAGTTTCATTGGTATGTGCATGTGTAGAGTTTCATTGGTATGTGCATGCCTAGAGTTTCATTGGTATGTGCATGCCTAGAGTTTCATTGGTATGTGCATAACTAGAGTTTCATTGGTATGTGCATAACTAGAGTTTCATTGGTATGTGCATGCCTAGAGTTTCATTGGTATGTGCATGTGTAGAGTTTCATTGGTATGTGCATGTGTAGAGTTTCATTGGTATGTGCATGTGTAGAGTTTCATTGGTATGTGCATGTGTAGAGTTTCATTGGTATGTGCATGCCTAGAGTTTCATTGGTATGTGCATGCCTAGAGTTTCATTGGTATGTGCATGCCTAGAGTTTCATTGGTATGTGCATAACTAGAGTTTCATTGGTATGTGCATAACTAGAGTTTCATTGGTATGTGCATAACTGGAGTTTCATTGGTATGTGCATAACTAGAGTTTCATTGGTATGTGCATAACTAGAGTTTCATTGGTATGTGCATAACTAGAGTTTCATTGGTATGTGCATGCCTAGAGTTTCATTGGTATGTGCATAACTAGAGTTTCATTGGTATGTGCATAACTAGAGTTTCATTGGTATGTGCATAACTAGAGTTTCATTGGTATGTGCATGCCTAGAGTTTCATTGGTATGTGCATAACTAGAGTTTCATTGGTATGTGCATAACTAGAGTTTCATTGGTATGTGCATAACTAGAGTTTAATCATTGGTATGTGCATAACTAGAGTTTAATCATTGGTATGTGCATAACTAGAGTTTCATTGGTATGTGCATAACTAGAGTTTCATTGGTATGTGCATAACTAGAGTTTCATTGGTATGTGCATAACTAGAGTTTCATTGGTATGTGCATAACTAGAGTTTAATCATTGGTTTGGACAGTAAATAGCCGTTAACTCAGCCACCATGAAACCTAGCTGTCACTTTCTGAAAATGTGTATCTCCTCTTTCAACTGAAGGTGAAGGCGTAGAACAGCATGAAACTGGTTGTTTCCTAACTGTTAGACACCAAGTTAGACAAGTAATTAACATGGCAGTAGCCTAAAAAGTTAGGTCTCAACCAACAATATCTGTAAATCCAAACACACATGAGAACATTTACATAAAAGAGAATAATGCTTTCTCTCAAATGAAGGGTTTGGTGACAGTTTTGGAGTAATAAAAAGGGGAGAGAACTGAAATAATGTAAATTGCCTATTACATATTTTGGTCTATATGAAAACTATGAATATACTAATGTGTTTGTCTTCATTGCTATTGTTACATTTCAAATGTATTTTTTCACCCCTCTCCCCAGAACTATTTATATAGACTCCTGTGTTATAATAATTGGATACTTGTATAGTGCACAAACTCGAACTTAATCGACTCGCGGCACTGATAACAGGTATTATTACCCAACTTAATGGTACTCATCTTACCGACCTCGGAAGGATAAAAGGCTGAGTGGACCTTGCCGGGATCAAACCTGCAACCCTTGGATTGCCACATATCTCCTTAACAGTGCATTAGCACAATGAACTATCTATCCAGCTAATGAACTTGAACAATTCCGATGCAAGTATTTCTAGGTGTGCACAAAATAAAGGAGAGGTCACTGGATATGGAGTGGAATCGTGCAGGACTCAGGAGTATAACAAGCTTTTAAGCTAATCTGTGATAAGGTGGAACCCGCACTACCTCTTCCCCTAGTCACTAATGAAACAAACATAATTTCCTCATCAGCACTGAATTTTATGTACCACCCCCCCTCACGGCACAAGCCTGTAAGACTTTACATTGTGCGACTCTCAGTCTCAATATCGCCTCATTGTTCTGAAAACAACAGCTACAGATCACGTCTATTAGGGAGTCATGCAAAGGATGAAGAATACAGGTCTGTTGTACAGCTTTGTGCAATGACATTTAATGAAGCATTCAGCTTTACTTGTGTTATGTACCTTGGAATAAATAAATAATTGACATTCAATTGTGTAATCCGTAAAGCTACTTTATAATACATCCACAGCCAGAACATAATCTGTTTCCCCACTTTGCTCATTTTTTCTGTAATTTAACTCTAAAAAAAAGTTGCACTGCTCCCAGAAAGGGTTGAGTGCATACTGTAGTATTCTGTACCCTGCTATCTGACCTAGCTACATGCTACACAGTGACAGTTTGAGCAGTGCATGATCTCATTTATATGTGTCCCTAATTGGCCCCAAGAAAGGAAATACAATTACAAGCTTTTCAAAGGTTGTTTTCCTGGGTGCAATGCAACATTTACTAATAAAAAATACAGATTAAAATACTTATAAAATGTGTGTTTTGTATGTTGATTGATTTTATGCCAGTTACAGACACAGTTTGGGAAACATTAGCTGCCACTCACAAACCCATTTTTTATCTATAGACTAAGCATGCTGGAAAACAACATGATCCTTGCTATGAGGAATATTTTTAATTTCACAAATTGTTAGACAAATAAATTAAGCCTGTCACTTTGTTTGGTCAGTTTCTAAATACATTCACACAGCTGAACACACGTTTGCATGTAACATGTAGGTAACAGATAAACTAGTTGTTATATGTGATATGTGTAGAATAGTAAGTTCTTTGTAACTGCTTCATTAGCAAATAAAGATACTCAACAAAACCACAAGTCAATTCTGTTTCCCTGGCAGGGATCCCATAAGCTATTTTGAAATAACATATTGATAGAATATAAATGTTTGTATATTTCCCCAGTGTTGTAGGAAGTGAAGTCAGGTAATGCTACTGTGTAAAAAAGGGAAGGAAAACAGACTATTTCAAAAGCAAATGTCTACAGTGGAAAGATGATGGCACTTGATATAATTATGTTTTCTTGTAAACAAGTCAATTGCAATCTTTAAAATAAGCAAAATTAAGTTGAACTTGATAACTAAAACATTCATATGGACAACGAGGCAAAAAAAACACACAAAGCATGACAGAGAAGCACCAAGTGCTGGACTCACCGCTCCCAGTCCTGCAGTGAAACAGACAAGGTTTAGAGCTCGAAAGACATGAACAGCACTCCACAGGTTGGACCGTATGGTGAACCGAAACGTTGGCGCCTGTTAATGCAGTGACATTGAAATGAAAACTGGCCTGTGGAGTGCTGCTTACTATGTAGTTCAAGCTCTGAGCCTGAATAACTAGTCATAAGCACACATCTATCTCCACATGTATATATTATGTGTATCTGTGTATCTATCAGTCTGTCTGTATCTATCTGTCTGTCTGTATCTGTCTATCTGTTTGTATCTATCTGTCTGTCTGTATCTATCTATCTGTCTGCCTGTATCTATCTATCTGTCTGTCTGTATCTATCTGTCTGTCTGTATCTGTATATCTGTCTGTATCTATCTGTCTGTCTGTATATCTGTCTGTATCTATCTGTCTGTCTGTATATCTGTCTGTATCTATCTGTCTGTCTGTATCTATCTATCTATCTGTCTGCCTGTATCTATCTATCTGTCTGTCTGTATCTATCTATCTGTTTGTCTGTATCTGTCTATCAGTCTGTCTGTATCTATCTATCTATCTGTCTGTCTGTATCTATCTATCTGTCTGTATCTATCTATCTGTCTGTCTGTATCTATCTATCTGTTTGTCTGTATCTATCTATCTGTTTGTCTGTATCTGTCTATCAGTCTGTCTGTATCTATCTATCTGTCTGTCTGTATCTATCTATCTGTCTGTCTGTATCTATCTATCTATCTATCTGTCTGTATCTATCTGTCTGTCTGTATCTATCTATCTGTTTGTCTGTATCTGTCTATCAGTCTGTCTGTATCTATCTATCTATCTGTCTGTCTGTATCTATCTATCTATCTGTCTGTATCTATCTATCTATCTGTCTGTCTGTATCTATCTATCTATCTGTCTATCTGTATCTGTCTGTCTGTATCTGTCTATCTGTCTGTCTGTATCTATCTATCTGTCTGTCTGTATCTGTCTATCTGTCTGTCTGTATCTGTGTATCTATCAGTCTGTCTGTATCTGTCTATCTGTCTGTCTGTATCTGTGTATCTATCAGTCTGTCTGTATCTATATATCTGTCTGTCTGTATCTGTCTAGCCAGCTAACTTTACCAGTTTAAAACAATATCTAATTTCTTACCAATAGGCTACCTTACTGAATTGCATCATTGATAACAATATATTGTATTGCCTGTGCATATGTGACAGTAATATTCTTCTCTAATACATTAAATGCTTTTAAAATCTTAAGTGATGAAGAAATTACTAGAACATTAATAATTCCATATGTTGTGTCAATAAAACTATGTACAGAAGCATTGACTTACCAGGTACCATCCCTGCGAGGGTTGATGTTGGGTAGCTGCCTTGTCCTGTAGGAGGAACGTGTGGTGGGTAACCGGGTAGAGTTGTACTTGACATATCTCGCCCTAGGAGTCAAAAACAGAACATTTGCTTTGAGTCAAAAGATCATTGTAAATATCGAGTTATATTGATGATTGATAAACACGGCATAGAAGTGCAAGCGAATGAGAAAAACTGCAAACTCTGAATTCAGATCACTCATTTTCATGCAAAATACAACATTTTTATAACATTCATTGGTGCGTTTGGATGAAAAAAGACATAGCTTGAAATTAGATGCAATTAAATCATTTAAGTGAGATTCTAATGGACTGACTTGTGCTGTCTTAACACAATCAGGAAGTAATTAAGCCTGAATTGCACAAGTCAACAAAATGAGTTGAGAAGAGTATTGAATACTTGAATATCCTCTATTTTTCCCTATATGAGCACATCACAGACCACAGCTAGCAGCTATTTACAAGGGCCATTTCTTTTGTTCTAAGTTGAGCCAGGTCAGTCTATTGCAAAGCTGTTAATTCCTGCTAGTTTAGTGAAGGTAATCAGTCTGGTTTCCCGATTTGAGATAGTTTTAATTCTTCAGTCTGATTGAGAGGTCATTACTGCTGTATTAACCAGGATTTGTTATGTCTCTAATTAGGTGTAGCTGGATGTTTAACCCTTGGTTGCCAGACAAGTCTGCACAGAGTTGCATAGCAATGTGTTGGCAACCATGAGGTTAATGATTAACAAGAACCTATCTGATATTTTAGGCCTCAGCTTCTGAAAGACTTGCTAATATTTGATACCAATATTTTTTATTTTTCAAATGTTTTACATCAGACTCCTAAATTCTCTCTAAACAAACAAATCTTATTTGTTAACACCCAAACCAACAGCTTGTGCTATATGCCGATGGCAGATAATTAAAGAAAATTAATTGTATAGCAAGCATATTGTGCTCTACATCGGTGCATAAAACTGATAGACACAGAGAGAATCAGCTCAGAGCAGGATTTGAATCTTGCTACCCAGAATCCTAAGTTTGAGTAGAACCGTGTAGATTGCATTATGCTTATTTCTACCCATATTAATACGAACAAATATAGCATTTGGTTCTCTGCTATAACTAAAAAAAGTTTTAAGTAACTTTCTACACCATAGCTAAGCTGTATATTTAATTGCAGAATTATCATAATACTGCAACCGCTCCTAATTTGCAATGCAGAAGCCATCTCGAGAAATGCATCAGTGAGTCTGGAATTAGAGCCAGCTCCAGCAAACGTACAAAACACAAATATTATTTTCCTTATATTATTACTTTAATGAAATAGAGTTAACATGGACATTAAGTCAATATAGCTACATATCATTTGGACCATTATAAGAAATACAGAAACCTGAAGCTAAACAATATTGGCTTATTCTACTTAAAAACACTTGATTAAATATATATTTTCTATGCATGACTCCTAAGCTATATCACAGCTCTTTCAATCAGATAGAAATGATGTCATTTTGTAAAGGTCAGTGCAAATAATTGATAAAACAGTAAATACAATTTAAGGAATATTGATAGAAGTATACTAAATAATCATCGGGTATTTCCCCAAATTCATTTGACAAAGTTCTAGCTCAAAACGTCACCCAATTAAAGGGACAGTCTAGTCAAAAGTAAACTTTTATTATTCAGATTGGACTTGTAATTTTAATCAACTTTCCAATTTACTTTTATCATAAAATTTGCTTTTTTCTCTTGGTATTCTTAGTTGAAACTAAACCTAGGCAGACTCATATGCTAATTTCTAAGCACTTGAGGGCTGCCTCTTATCACATGCTTTTTAAATTCCTTTTCAACACAAAAAGACTGAAAGTACACGTGGGCCATATAGATAACACTGTGTTCAAACACAGGGGGGCCCAGTTTATCAAGCTCCGAACGGAGCTTGTGGGCCCGTGTTTCTGGTGAGTCTTCAGACTCACCAGAAACAGCAGTTATGAAGCAGCGGTCTAAAGACCGCTGCTCCATAACCCTGTCCGCCTGCTCTGAGGAGGTAGACAGAAATCGCCGGACATCAACCAGATCGAATACGATCAGGTTGATTGACACCCCCCTGCTGGCGGCCAATTGGCCACGAGTCTGCAGGGGGCGGCATTGCACCAGCAGCTCTTGTGAGATGCTGGTGCAATGCTGAATACGGAGAGCGCCCCAGGGAGTTATTTAAGATTTAGCCTAACACAATGCTAAATGCAAGACAATAGATAATAAACAGTCACAGTCATGTGATCAGGGGGCTGGAAGAAGGTTCCTAGATACAAGGTAATCACAGAGGTAAAAAGTGTATTATTATAACTGTGTTGGTTATGCAAAACTGGGGAATGGGTAATAAAGGGATTATCTATCTTTTAAAACAATAACAATTCTATTGTAGACTGTCCCTTTAAGGACGAGGACAAATTGAAACTGCTCAGTGTTTTTATCTGTCTCTTTACTTCCCACACTGTGAAATGTCTATCCAGGTAGGAATGCTTCAATTGCCTGATCTCTTGTTATCAATGTTTTTCTTCAAGAAGTGAGTGTATACTGTTGAGTATGTAAGAGACACAAAACTGTGGGAGGAGGGAGCACTGAATGCCTATTCCTGTCTGGGTCAGTCTTGTAACACTGGTACCTCTCTGCAATGTTGTGCTTGGCAGATAATAGCATGTGTGCAAGCCCCTCGCGTGAAGAGATTGGACATGGACATCCTAGCTCTAGCCAAAAGTAAACATGGTTGCTTGGGCCATGACCAAGTGTAGAGTCCAAAAGTAAATGAATGATCCACAGAACAACATTACTCAGTGCCTAATACTGTATGCATTTTGCCTGAGTAATATGGGCTGAAGCCCTTTGTGAGTTGATAGTGGGCCCTCACAAACAGGTCATATCTTGAGTGCTAAACACTGATATTACATTGTGATATTGCAGGTTAATTTCACTCCATTTTATCCACAATCTAAAGGGCAATGCATTTGCTGTGACCTTAAAGTATTTGCAACCTGTTGTTGGAGCCGCACATCTGTTGTGACATTAATTACATGACTGTGGATGCCTTTGATGCTAGTTTGTAATATTTAAGCTGTTTATGAAGGTTCACCAGAAGCTAAAGAAGAGGCTCTTGCTGCCTAAAACATTGTTGTAAATTATATTTAGGGCTTTTGAAGCACTGGTGCATTGCTTGGTGTCTGTACTAATTCTGGACGTTTTAATGCTTTCTAATAAACAGATTATTACATCTGCTTAGTAATTTAAGAGGTCTCTTGGTAAGGGTAAAATTAGTACCTGCTATGAGAGGTTGGCTGCTGTACTGCCCATAGGGGGGGCCGTGGTGAGTGAAGGAGCTGTACGTAGGTGTGGACGCATCGACCGTGAGGGCCATCTGGAAAGGCTGAAGATCAGCCAGCCCCGAACTTGTCAGTGAAGTGGGGGTGAAGGGAGTTAGAGACGCTTCATGAGGCTCTTGTTTAACACAATGATGAGAGGAGAAAGTTTCTGTCAGGGAACAGGCAGATGGCAGCGGACAGACAGACAGACACACATAGGTTGGGTGGAACAAAGAAAGAGAAAACAATAAAATGTATAAATGTAAATGGAATGATGTAAAACAATAAATCAAATCATAATGTGGGTTCAAAAATGACTAAAGTAAATGAGTGGATTTAAAAGTGAAATTAAAGTTGTTTTGTATTACTTTTTTTTCCCCATATGGTTTGTGTTACTGTCCACTAATAGAGGTAAGGTTTTTTTTGCTATCAGCCAATGCGCATCTTTGCCTTTACTGGCTGTGCACAAACAACCACTTCATGTTAGTTTCAAAACCAGAATCACAAGATTTTTAGAATGAAATGCCCCTTTGTGTTCATGTAGTAAATGAAGATAAAAGCAAGTTCATTGAAATAAATTATGCTTAAAATAACGTACACAGCTTTCTAGGTGAGCGGTATTATTTGTCTTCTTGGTTTAAAGAAGAAATCTTTGGTGTTGGCAAAACTCTGTGCCCAAACTATGAAGAATACCCATCTGTTTAACCATAACGTATCAGCTATTACACCCAACAACTTAAACTAAAATAAGTATCTGCCATAAAGTACTATTTATACACAGTGTATTTTGCATAAAAAAGGTTATTTTAAACCTGTCTATTTTGAATTTGAAACTAAAAGAAAGTGAATATTTGTGCAATACTGAGATACTTTTGGAGAGCAGCTCATTGGCTGATAAGCAAAAACCTCACGGCCCTATTGGTTGACAGTAACATGCCTCACAATCATAAAAGCAGAAAATGATTTATTTTCTCACTACAGGATTATTACAAAAACCTTCAATACATTTTAAAATTGCTTCTAATTGATCCAGTCAATGAAAATGACTTTAATATTCCTTTGATTAGTAACTTTTTGTAATGGATTTCTATTATTGAGAACAAAACAAAAACTTTAAATAACTAAATACTGTGTGTCTACATTCGTTTCCACTTGCTTCAATAACCATCACATGACCGTGTAGTCACCCGGCTATTATGAATCATAACCACAGCACCAGATCTTTCCGGTTTACCACAATATGACATTTCACAAGCCAATTACAGACTCCGCAGGTAGCTAGACTGAAGAAACAATGAACTGACTTCACTCTGAACATACTGCACTAAATGTGATCATCTCTGTCCCACGTCACAAAATGCTGTTCATCTCAAAAACATAATGTTCATTGGAAAGAGAGGGGGGTACTGGGGGGTGACTTGTTGATTCCACCTGACTTTACATAGCAAATTGCAGAGACTAGATGGGACAGTGCTAATCTAGGTTTAAAGGTTATAACAACACCTGTTTTTCCTAGGAAATAAACAATGTTTCTGCTGTAATCCTTACTAAAGCTTGTCCTATTTAGGGGCTGTTAAGGCTCAGGAATAATCTCTTGTAGAACACACTTCCCAGGTATTTGTTGCTCTAGAACAATACGTTATTTGTTTGTAAATCTGCACTTAATAAAGGTTGGGCCTCAGGACATATATTTCACTCCAAAATTCTCAATGAGATCTCTCTGTGATACCTTTACTAGTTTACGAAAAGTGTCCAAAATGATGAATGTTTTCATGTAATCCAATGTCTAACATGACGCCTTCCTTTCTTTATACAAAAACAAAAGAGACTAGCAAGAATCTGTTCCATTGGAGATTAAAATGCTATTGTTATTCTCTGATGAGTTACATGATAAAGCCTTAACTCCATATTAGTCCCAATAGCCAGGACTTGGAAGAACAAACAGGTCACACCTTGATTGACATTGCTGTGCAAGATTGTGCTGTAGGGCAAAGAAATTCCAACTATTTGTCCATTTTTATCCATCTCTAAGTAGCATTAACAACCAACAAAAAGTTGAAATATTTTTGTAAAAATCAAGCTTTACATTGTTGTAGTTTTAGTTTGTATATGTCCTAAACACTTCTGCCTCTCTATAGCACCATATGCCGGTTTGCGGTTTAGGGTGTTTCATTTAGAGGGCTAGTGACACAGTATAAAAACAAAATAGTATCCCTACCAGTTCTATAAAAATGCAAAAAAATGCCCAATAAGCCTAAAGTGAGTTAGTTTTTATGATACCACAAGAACTGAGGAACTTGGTTTTTACTAAACATAGGTATTTTATGTTGCAATAGACCTCATGACTCCATAAGAGATATGTGGTACAGCTTGTAAATGAATTACCTAAGGATAAAATCCCAAATGTATTGGGGCAACAATTGTACCCTTATAGGGATAGGAAATGCAACATTTTTGTTCAGGTAGAGCAGCAATTTTAAACAACTTTCTAATTTACTTCTATTTTCAAATTGTCTTAATTCTTTTGATATCTTTTGTTGAAAAGCATGTATGTAAGCTCAGGAGTGTGCTCTGGAGAACTGTATGGCAGCATTTTTGCAGGAATGTTATCCATTTTGCAAGAGCAGTAGATGTCAGCTCTATTTCCTGCAATGTAGTGCTTCAGATGGCTACCTAGGTATCTCTTCAGCACAGAATATCATGGGAATGAAGCAAATTAGATAATAGAAGTAAATTGTAAACTTAAAAAAAATGGTCTGCTCTGTCTGAATCACAAAAGAAAATGTTTGGGTTTCATATCACTTTAATATTCTTTCAGAAAGATATATTATGATGACGTAACTTCCACATACCCAAAAGAACTGATTGCATAGCAGCAGTTTGCCTCCCTCTCCAATAGGCAAGTGTCCAGCACTTCAATAAAGGCTACTCATAAGTACATCTGATCTCTGGTTAATTTTCTAAAAGTGCCCCAGATGCCCCCAAAATGGAGGTCTTTTAGTTTTTCATAAAAAGCAACTGTTTTTAAGGGTTAAAAGAGGTGGGTGTGGGATGTTTGAAGAAAAAAAATGGCGCTGAAAAGTGACTTTACATTGCGGTCTATGGGGACTGTGTGTTCCCTGGTAATATATATGTATATGAATATATAGATATTTATATGTGACTGTATATATTCATATTAACACATATATGTATATAGTCACATACCCCCTTCGCTGCGCTAGTTCTCATGCCATGTCTGACGGCATGAAAACGAGGCTCCCACTGGCGCATATGGAAGTGTGAGCACATTGCTTCCGTGCAATTCACATTGCACCTAACTCATGGGAGCAATATTTTGAGCTCAACTTGCAATATGGCCGTTTATATTTTACAGAATAATGTATAAATAATATAGCAAAACATCAAATTTAATGGTTTAAAAAAACATCACAACATCATGTAACCAAGAACTTCATACAAGTCCCCCCCCCCCCCCCCCCCCCGCCAAATTGATTAACTTTTAATGCTCATTTCAACTTGATGTTGATCTGGATATTAAGAAAATGAACTTGCCTGTCATATGCCTCTGGGTTTGTAACATACTAACAACATCTGCATGCACCAATAAGGTGAAATCATGACATTTGGTAAACGGTATACACCAGTAATTGTATTAGGCTTGATATGTTATCTGTCAATGTCTTCTTGATATGGAAATTACTCAAAACTCAATCGTAAATCAAAGCTTTTTGCTAACCTAAACAAAAAATCAACAGAAAGACCTCTGACCCACTCCTGTTCTCTTTTGTTTCCAAAATATCCTATTAATACATGATTGATTTGTACCCATTAAGACAGATCAGATAATTTAAAAGTTTGTATTTGACAATCAACAATATCATTATTTTCATTGTGAGTGAGAGAGAGCAAAATTAGAGGCAGTGAGAGGCAGAGAATGAGAGATAGAAAGAGACAGTATCAGAGAGAGAGAGAGAGAAAGAGAGAGAGAGAAATAGAGAGACAGTGTCAGAGAGAGTGAGAGAGAGAGAGAGAGAGAGAGACAATTCCAGAGAGAGAGAGACAGAAAGACAGAGAGATTCAGTGTCAAAGAGGAAGACACACACACAAGCACACATACACACACACGCACACATACACACACATACACATGCACATATAGACACAAACACATACACACTAACACACATACACACAAACACATACACACACACAAAAACACACACACATACATACATACACACACACAAGCACACGTATACACATACAAACACACGTATACACACAAACACACACAAAACACACATAAACACACATAGACAAAACACACACAAACACAAATACACACAAACACACATACACACGCAGTTAAATACACATACACACAAACATAAATACACACACAAGCACTAATATACACACACACACACATACAAATGCAGATAAACATACATACACACATAAACAAAAACACACACATTCAAGTTAATTGACATTAAACTAATAATATTTATATAATTGTATTGACAATCAAAAATGAAGGTATTACTCAGTTGATATAACTTTCTCATTCATGTACTTTTACCCATAAGGAATGTGTTTTTTGCATTCTGGTAACTGTGACAAATAACAAATTGTTCCAGCAAGACCGAGAGAATACAAGAGCTTTTTTTTTTTTAACAAGGGCATTTAATTTACTGAATTATAATATTATGTTCTATCCTGCTGGCAGACATTATTGAATTTGCACAATTTAAATTATTTTCCTCCAATGAACAAGTGAAGTTGGGGGGAATAAAAAAAATTCTGAAAGAAAAAGAAATGAACTAGAAGTAAAAAAATGTTCTTGTGAAACCCACTGTGTCAATTTTTCAAAGAAAAACTACAATAGAAATAAGGAATTATTTTTATGTTGAGCGTTTTCTCCTCGCTAATAATGTTAACGACAAAAAAAAAAAACAGCATTTCTCACCTTGACAAAACTCCCTGGAACGTCTTTACCTTACTGTAATAATCACTTCATGAATCATTCATCTTTAATAGATTATGCAAATAACGGGACATAAAATCAACAAAGATCAATAGCAGGAGGCGTTTAATTGCTGGCAAAAAAAAAACATTTTAAGACTGAACATGATCTGAAACCTTTTTAGGTAATGACACTATTAATCCAAAAACTGGAGCTCGGCCTAAGTGCAGGAAAATGATTTTCCCTCTTGTTCTTTTTCCGCTTTTTCCTTAATCTGTCCTTTAAAATGTTTACCTTCATTACTGTTGGTAAACAGCATTGAGCGTTAATGAGTCTGAGTTTCTCAGTTCTTTCCCTGATTGAAACTCTGCATACAGATGAAGATCCTAGCACTAAGGTGCCACCTGGGATTGTCCCGCTGAGCGTACAATGAAGTTTTTTCCCTTTTGGACTGAGATGGATCAGGCAGAATCATTTCAACGACATTGCAAGGAAGTAAAAAGGGGGTTTGACATGTGTAGACAGCACGCTTTTATTGTTGTGTTTGATTGCCACTCTCTTTCCTTATAGCCAATTCTCTTTCCTTGCAAACAAAGCACAGTCTGTTTATCTAGAATAGCTAAAGTATGTACCATAGATCTACTTTTGGAAAAGAGGCACCAGCCTTTGTAGCAGACATCTCTGTGTATTGGTGTGACCTTGAGAAATTATCTTTGCTCTTCTTTATGAAGGCTGTTTGCTTGAGAGTTATATTAACCTTAAGGTCTACATGTCTTTTCCAAATAACAAAATCTGAATCTTTTGCAGCCTTTGTGACAATGTACTTATCCCTAAGAACACACTCAATAATTGTTTAATTTAAGAACTGACACACTGAACCCATTATAATAAAACATATGCAAAATCTTTGTGATACGTATCAATATGCTATTGGCACATATCCTGCAGTTCCAAAGTTCCTCAAACTATTTAATTACATTCAGATAAAGAGGTAGGAATTGTATGGCCAGGAGTAGAAACTGAGCAAATAAAACTGGCTGCACCATGTGCATTACCATGTAACTTAGTTAGTAGCCACTTCTAGTTCTGTGTATGTCCATCTTGACTGACTGCCCCTATTCTTGCATAATATCAGCCATAATGCTGTGTATCCTAATTGCAATTGGCCAGTGGCCCGCTCCACGATGTCTAGCTACACCTAGCCACAATACCTAGTCTTCGGAAGTCTTGCAACTTAATGGACAATACCATATAATGCCGATCCATAGATATTGCAGGGCTCGACAAAACCAGGAGCCAGGGAACCACTGGCTCCTAGAATTGTGCCCCAGGTCCTAACTTTTTGGGTTATTTTAATAAATATTAATGTTGGCCGCTAAATTTTAAACAGATTTGTCAACCCCTGGGATATGGTATGACTGCTCATGACTTTGCCACACAGATAATGTTAGAAAATATATAGGTAACTCAATGCCCTTACCTGGATACTCCATAAAGTGAACTAGTGCTTGCAATATTCACTGGTTGTGTTAATCAATAAAATATCAGCTTTATTATTTTATTACTTTAATACTTCAAAGTGGACATCTACTTCATAACCATGTTGGTCATTACATAAACTAGTATCAGGATAATGCAAGTTCAGAGGCTGGCTAAAGTTTGACCCTGTCCATGTCATAGGTCTCAAAATTTAAAACTAAATAACCATCTGATGACCTTAGCTGAATCTTAATGGACCACTCCAGTCTTAACCTAGCACATGACAACAGATATAATTTTTGTTGGCATATAAGATTCACTTTTTAACTAAAAATATTGCCTTAAGATGAATCTTATATGTCATAAGCATTGAGCATAGCCGTCCTGTGGATGTATTCTATATCTATGTAGTCTATGTATGTCTGCTATAGTTAGGTGTGTCTTATATTCAATTTGTTTATTCAATTTGGCATGTCTTATATGCATGTGTGCCTTATATGTAATCAAATACACAAGCTTTTATTTGAATATTTATCCCTCGTATCTGCCACACAGATTAGTTGCGTTATGTTCAGTTATACTGATTCCTAGCGCTACCATTTTTACTCATTCCACCTTCATAGTGACCAGCGTATTCACTTTTAGTGTTATCACTCTGGCACAAGATTTCAAACAAGCAGCTTTACACTAATGAAATGAATACAAAGTGACTACCACTTCTGCAAACCTGTACAATACATTGTAACTACAGATTATATTATTATGCTACCAATGGCCAAGATGAAGTACTTTTCATTCTTCTTATTCGTATTTTATTAAAGTTTAGAAACAAGACAATCCATTTTTTTAGTTATCACAACATGTAAATTCAACCAATAACAAGGGGTTCACAGTCAGAGATGTTAGTATCATATCTTGTTATGAGAAACATAGGTTGTGCTAGAACTCATCTTACCTGTAACCACAGGGTAGCTCTGAGGTCCAGACACATTGGATCCAAGGTCTGCGTTACCAGAGGCCGATAAACTAGACTTAACTTCATCTAGCCCAGGAGTTAGTGCAGGAAGGGAGTACTCATTGGCCTTGAATGGATGGAAAATTAGAAAAATGTATGATTTGTAAACAAAAGACAAAGTTGTATAGCTCCAGAACTCATAACATAACTACTCATCACAATTCCACAGACCAAAAAATGGCGCATTGACTACTCCCTACTATAAAACTCTCTGCGCAGCTATATACAATAAAAATAATAAAACCTACAAAAATGGTTTATTTATTTTATTACAGATATTTACAACAATAAATTATTTTTAAAATATTAGACATTATAATCTAAAATTACATAAATAGGTCGATGTCCTTTGTTATTCTACAAAACGTGTGACATTTTAGAAACTGCTGTTTAGCATAACATGTAGTAGTTGACTTTTTTAACCCCTTGTGGGATAATTGCGAATATTTTCATGAATGAACCTTATACAATATAGTATATCATTTCACCCTTCCGGCTAATGAAAAGAGCTGCTATGTACTATGCAGCAAAGAATTACAATGTTTATTGACAGTGAAAGGATTAAGCTCTTCCTGTATTAATAAAAATAATTGAGATACAATAAACTGTCAGGACTGCTATCCCACTTTTGTTTCAAAGTTTATTGTTGACTGTGAAGAGGACGTATGGAGCTAATCATTAAACATGGAAATGAAAGGGACAAATGTTATATTATGAAGCACACTCAGGATTGGATGGATACGCCAGCACGGTATGTGTGCAGATGGCTTGTTCAATATATAATAGATACTTAGACATTTTTGGACACCCTAATCTTAAATTAAATGGATTGATAGTCAAGAAAATTAAATTGATTGAGTTACATTGATTGTCTTTAGCAATAAGTCATAAGAACAGGCCAAAAACTCTCTCTTTTTTAAAATGTTAAAGTTTGATTTTTTTCTGTGAATGATGTGCTCTGTCACCCCTATAAAGCTCTCCCTTCCCCTGTTCAATGGGGTGTGAAATTGGGGAGTGGGCCAGAG
>NC_069507.1:23443553-23498553 GCF_027579735.1 Bombina bombina | reverse complement strand
TCCTTTGTTAGAAAGTATAGCTAGCTACCTGGTGATTGGTGGCTACACACATATGGCTCTTGTCATTGGCTCACTTGATATTATCATCTGTCTCCCAGTAATGCATTACTGCTCTGGAGCTGACTTTAACTATGTGTTTAACCTAATTTACTGATAAAGTCTGTCAGTGGACTGGAACACCCTCCACAAGCATAAACACACCCACACCCATATATATATATATATATATATATATATAGACACACACATATTATATATATATATAAATTTCTTAGTACAAGAGCATACATTTTAAAAGAAAAATTACATTTCAATACATGTTGTCCTTGTTTGGATTCTACAAAGAAAAATACTCTAAAAGGACAGTAAAGACTTAGTAATGCTAATTACAACAACTTATACTTTCATGAATTAATTTTCCTCTTTTCCTGTAATTTAAGGGTGAAACGTAACAAATTTCCAATTCTGAGAACTGAACTTGAAAAAAAAACTGCAGCAAACAAGATGGTAATGAATTCAAACTTTTTCACTCACATCAAATATGTAAATGAATTGAAATATTGCAGCACAATGCTGTGATTGCAAGCTATTTACTGCCTTTTTAAAGGGACATAAACCTTTCTCAACTGCAAATAATGAAAATACGAGGCATTTAGATATAAACGTACTACAATAAGCTGCAGAAGTACACTAATCTGATTTTGCATAGCTCTTCTTTACAAAACATACCTGCTTAAAGTAAGCACCTATATAGTGACTAATTCCACTCAGTACTGTGGCCCAAATGTTACTGGAACCCTGAGTGAACACACTATATAAACTACATATGTTTTACTTTGGATATTCTATAGTAGAGCATCAATAATCATATCCCATTATAAATGATGAGATGTAGTAAAATAGTAGTAGATACAAGTGCTCATCTTCCAGCATATTGTAACAAGGAACTTACTAGCATTAGGCATGAGGCTCTATGACAAGCTAGAATCATGGGATTTTGTAAATAACTGTGCAAGGAAACAAAGAGAGGTAACATTTTTAAAATTGTGCTTCTAAAAAGCTGAAGATTTCATCTAAATATGATGGTCCTAAAACCTGCACAATTAACGCTTTGGCAACCAGAGGGGGCTTCACAATGCATTGGAACCATCTCTAGCTGCTAAAGCGTTAATGTTTCAGACTCATAAGTAATGAATATATTATCTTTAATTATTAATCTAATTTTGACGTTTTATCTTGTCTTATTACAGGTTGCAGTTTTTGGCATTTATACCCCCTCCTCACAACCTTTAGCACAAACTTCTTAATTCCCATTGAAACCCTCCGATGTCAGGCATCTTTCCTGGACACCCCCTTGGGGGCCTTTCATAGCGCTGGCAGTTGTTGCAGTTTTCAACTCAATTGTTCTCGTTGGTACTGAGGCAAATGGAGTCATTAATTACCTTCTATCAGCTGGGCTGAGTTCAGAAGGCGATCAATAATCCAGCGTTTGTCATTCACAGCAGCAAGCGAGCGAGCAGGAGAACGGCTAAACCAATACCCGAAAAAAGACCAGCAACATCATATAATCATAATGTTGCTCATCAATACTGTAGCAGTGTTTTTCTTTACAGAGATAATTCATTCTTTCAAAAACAGAAAATTACTTTCCCTTTTCCTGGCGCCGTGGAAGGGATGCGATGTAGGAAGCTTTGGTTGTAAAATCTGAAATTAGCCATCAGTCTTGGGCCCTGAGACATAGCACAACCTCAGCCTTATACAGGACTTGTTCATATCTGTTTTATAGATATTAATCTCATTTTAAGGAAAATGTTATAAATTAGTTAAAACAGACTAATCTAAAGTCTACTAATCTTACCCATTAACTGCAGCATCAGCATGACCAGATATTTCTACTCTAGTTTTAAGATTTGGGATTTCCTTCTCCACATAATTGCCAACAATGCACCTTAGCATCACGTTTGATGGTCTAAGGGAGCAATCTTTACTGAAACACACAGGGGCATCTGCAGAAATGTTTCAAGGGAAGGGCAAAAAATGAATTGGTCCCAAACACAATAATATTAATGGCAACATGTGTAGCAGGAAAGAGTTAATTGTTGTACACATTAGCTGCACAACATTTTAAAGATGGGGATTTATTGGCATCAAATAGGTGACTCACGTGGGCATTTATGTTTAGATATAAGGAATAACATTTTAGGAGGGGCATTTGTTTCTTCTTGCCCTTCTCAGTCTGGACACACATTGGGACAACTATGAAAAGTGTCAATAGCCAGAATTTTGCAGAGCAGTCCCTTTCTGGTAAGGCTCTTGACTCAAGCAGGGCAAGAAGAGAGAAAAACAGGGCAATATGGAGAGTACGACCTTCCATCCTCAATATGGGACATTGGGCAACATTCTTTACTGCCCTAAAACTAGGGGAAATCATAATATTTCAGATCCAGATATTTTTTATAGCAATACAATCTGATCTATATATATAAAGACACATGAACAAATATTTTTGAAGCATTTGATGCAAACATAAAACTTCTTTTTATAACTGACTTTAATAACAACAAGACAACGAGCTTGACTCAGTCTGACAGTTAGTGAGCAGAGAAACTTAATAAGTTATGTATGAAGACAAATTGTGTGCCGTCACCTAGGTAGCTGATTAAACAAGGCAAAGCATCACTCGCTCTAGCATGTCATACTCAAGCACTTGCATTCCCAAAAATTATTTATTGACGACAAATGAGATGAAATGCAACCCAACAAAACAAAAGTCCGAATCGTTTAGGCGCAAGCAGCAAATAAAAAAGAATAACTGTAATAATACACAGTCCAAAGCTAAGTGCTCTTCATATTAGAACCACTGACCCACAGCACCTCTCTAAGAACTCACTGCTAACTCTTTTAGTTTGTAGTGTGCTGTTACTTATAAAGTTGTTTAAAAGGACATAAAGCTCAAAATGAACTCTTTATAAAATAATCCTGTGTAGTGAAATATATATGCAATGTACTTTTATAACTTCTTAAAGGGACACTGAACC
Organism: Bombina bombina; assembly: GCF_027579735.1. Lineage (NCBI taxonomy): Eukaryota > Metazoa > Chordata > Amphibia > Anura > Bombinatoridae > Bombina > Bombina bombina. Next base: position 23,495,515 of record NC_069507.1, on the reverse strand, counting down.
CAATTTTTTTCTTTCATGATTCAGATAGAGCATGCAATTTTAAGCAACTTTCTATTTTACTCCTATTATCAAATTGTCTTCACTCTCTTGGTATCTTTATTTGAAAACCAAGAATGTAAGTTTAGATGCCGGCCCATTTTTGGTGAACAACCTGGGCTGTTCTTGCTGAATGGTGGATAAATTCACCCACCAATAAACAAGTGCTGTCTAGGGTCTGAACCAAAAATTGTCTGGCTCCTTAGCTTAGATGCCTTTTACAAATAAAGATAGCAAGAGAATGAAGAACAATTGATAATAGGAGTAAATTATAAAGTTGCTTAAAATTGCTCTATCTGAACCACAAAAAAATGTTTTTGGATTCAGTGTCCCTTTAAGTGATTTAACTTTTTTCCACTGCCCCCCCAAAAACTTGAGTGTATACTGCAGGATCCAGAACTGTCACTGCAACCTGATTTGCAAAGTTTGATGAGTGCAGGAACTCATTTATATCTGTAACACAATGGCACAGGAGAGAAGATAAGATAAACATACTCTAGAAGATCTTTAAAATATACTGCAAAACAATGTCAGTGTTATTAATAAATATCATTTAAACTGTTTATTTTGGGCCAGGTTATGAGTAGAGAGCAAATGTTTGCGCATGAGTGATAAGGGGTTTATCACGGGTGTTTGCGCTTGTCGGGCTTACAGCTTGTATTATGAGTTGAAAGTAAACGCGATTGCGCTCATTCCGCGATTTACGCTAGAATGATTATTGTGACTTCAGTGATCTGATTAATTGTTTTGCAAAACAAAAAAGTGACACGGAATACATCATAAAAAATTACAAAGTACAGTTACACTCATAATAACACTATCTGATAACAATTATTAAAAATAAATGATTGCACAAAAAAGTTATAAGGGTTCAAAGATATAGATATACAAAGGGCTTTAAAATAGAGATGCATACATATACATGTGTAGAGATGTATATGTACAGTATGTGTATATATGTACATACTGTATGTATTTATGTATTTATATGTGCATATTTGTATTTACAGACATATATACACATATAAACACATAAATACATATATACACATATAAACACAAATACATATATACACATATAAACACATAAATACATATGTACACATATAAACACATAAATACATATATACACATATAAACACATAAATACATATATACACATATAAACACATAAATACATATATACACATATAAACACATAAATACATATGTACACATATAAACACATAAATACATATATACGCATATAAACACATAAATACATATATAAACATATAAACACATAAATACATATATACACATATAAATACATATATACACATATACAAACATAAATACATATATACACATATAAACACATAAATACATATGTACACATATAAACACATAAATACATATATACGCATATAAACACATAAATACATATATAAACATATAAACACATAAATACATATATACACATATAAATACATATATACACATATAAACACATAAATACATATGTACACATATATAAACATTTATATTGCAGTTAAGTAGAAGAAAATATGTAAAATCATATTTATTTAATATTCATATTTAATAAAGGTTTGAACTATATATTTACTGTAATATTTCCCATTCCAATGTTCTGCACATAGGGGAATATGTTCTAAGTATTTATAAATAGATAGTCCTATATCTATATCTGTATATATCTATACCTATATATAATCATCATCTATATACCGTAGAAAAGGATAAGTATATATTGTACTAAAATACCATCAAATGTATGAAGAAATATTTATTTAAGATTAAATAAAACACAAACTTCTATGTGAAGAACATTGGAATGTGAAATATTCATATTTTCATGTTGGGTTAGCGCACTTGAGAATATGCGATTGGGTTTGCACAAGAATGGGGTGTTTTTTTCTCCATTGACTTCTATGGAGGAATATGTGAACGCGCATGCGATATTCTAGTGCAATTAACACTTGAGCAGGAGCGTTAATTAGAGCTCCACTTGTAATCTGGCCCTTTATATGTAGATTGTTTGCAATGCCTGTCTTAATTGCTAGTATATACAGAACTGTGCATATATAAAATGACTTTGTCTCTTTAATGGAAGCCAACAACTAGGTCTGGATATTCCCAATATTCTTAGTGGATGTTAACATTACTAGTTAAAGTATATCAGCTTGTGGCTTCTTCAAATAAGATAGATGGTTAAAAATGTGAAAGCTGTAACCCCCCCCCCCACACCCCTTGAGGTTACAAATAGCTTGTTTACCATTATTTTGTCAGGTGAAATAGCTGATTTAGTTGAAGCTCCCACCTATGCTGAAAATATAAATACTGCAGTATTAACTATTAAAAACACTGTAAACAAGAGGCAGCAACAGAAATCAGTCATCAGTGGGGGTGTTAAAGAGATATTTCAGCCCACATGAAATAGTGTTCCTGCAGCAAACTGAATACATGGGCACTTGTTTACAGCAAAGGATGTACATTTATGAAATGTTTTTTTCAGTAGAGACAAACTAGTTGAGAGATGAACAAGTCTATCCATCTAGACATGATTAGGTAGGTATGAAAATAAATAATCTAGATATGATTAGGTAGGTATAATAATAAATAATCTAGATATGATTAGGTAGGTATGAGAATAAATAATCTAGATATAATTAGGTAGGTATGAGAATAAATCATCTAAATATGATTAGGTAGGTATGAGAAAAAATAATCTAGATATGATTAGGCAAGTATGAGAATAAATAATCTAGATATGATTAGGTAGGTATGAGAATAAATAATATAGATATGATTAGGTAAGTATGAGAATAAATAATCTAGATATGATTAGGTAGGTATGATAATAAATAATCTAGATATGATTAGGTAGGTATGAGAATAAGTAAACTAGATATGATTAGGTAGGTATCAGAATAAATAATCTAGATATGATTAGGTAGGTATGAGAATAAATCATCTAGATATGATTAGGTAAGTATGAGGATAAATCATCTAGATATCATTAGGTAGGTATGAGAATAAATAAACTAGATATGATTAGGAAGGTATGAGAATAAATAATCTAGATATAATTAGGTAGGTATGAGAATAAATCATCTAGATATCATTAGGTAGGTATGAAAATAAGTAATCTAGATATCATTAGGTAGGTATGAGAATAAGTAAACTAGATATGATTAGGTAGGTATGAGAATAAATAAACTAGGTATGATTAAGTAGGTATGAGAATAAATAAACTAGATATGATTAGGTAGGTTGGAGAATAAATAATCTAGGTATGATTAGATAGGTATGAGAATAAATAAACTAGATATGATTAGGTAGGTTGGAGAATAAATAATCTAGGTATGATTAGGTATGAGAATAAATAAACTAGATATGATTAGGTAGGTTGGAGAATAAATAATCTAGGTATGATTAGGTAGGTATGAGAATAAATAAACTAGATATCATTAGGTAGGTATGAGAATAAGTAAACTAGATATCATTAGGTAGGTATGAGAATAAGTAAACTAGATATCATTAGGTAGGTATGAGAATAAATAATCTAGATATGATTAGGTAGGTATGAGAATAAATCATCTAGATATCATTAGGTAAGTATGACAATAAGTAAACTAGATATGATTAGGTAGGTATGAGAATAAATCATCTAGATATCATTAGGTAAGTATGACAATAAGTAAACTAGATATGATTAGGTTGGTATGAGAATAAGTAAACTAGATATGATTAGGTAGATATGAGAATAAATAAACTAGATATGATTAGGTAGGTATGAGAATAAATCATCTACATATCATTAGGTAGGTATGAAAATAAATAATCTAGATATGATTAGGTTGGTATGAGAATAAGTAAACTAGATATGATTAGGTAGATATGAGAATAAATAAACTAGATATGATTAGGTAGGTATGAGAATAAATCATCTACATATGATTAGGTAGGTATGAAAATAAATAATCTAGATATGATTAGGTTGGAATGAGAATAAGTAAACTAGATATGATTAGGTAGGTATGACAATAAATAAACTAGATATGATTAGGTAGGTATGAGAATAAATCATCTAGATATCATTAAGTAGGTATGACAATAAGTAAACTAGATATGATTAGGTAGGTATGAGAATAAGTAAACTAGATATGATTAGGTAGGTATGAGAATAAGTAAACTAGATATGATTAGGTAGGTATGAGAATAAGTAAACTAGATATGATTAGGTAGGTTGGAGAATAAGTAAACTAGATATGATTAGGTAGGTTGGAGAATAAGTAAACTAGATATGATTAGGAAGGTATGAGAATAAATAATCTAGATATCATTAGGTAGGTTGGAGGATAAGTAAACTAGATATGATTAGGTAGGTTGGAGAATAAGTAAACTAGATATAGAAACATAGAAACATAGATATTGACGGCAGATTAGAGCCATAGGCCCAGCAAGTCTGCCCGACCTTACCTAACAGTATAAACTTATCTAGTTCGTAGGATAGCCCTATGCTTGTCCCATGCATTTTTAAAGTCCCCCACAGTGTTTGTTGCTACTACCTCTTGAGGAAGTTTATTCCATAAATCAATCACTCTTTCTGTAAAGAAGTGCTTCCTCAAATTACTCCTGAATCTACTACCCTTTAGCTTGAGCTCATGACCCCTTGTTCTTGAATTTTCCATTTTATGTAAAATACCCACAGCCTCAGTTTTACTAAACCCTTTAATGTACTTGAAAGTTGCTATCATATCACCTCTTTTCCTTCTCTCCTCTAAGCTATACATATTTAGGTCATTGAGCCTATCCTGGTAAGTTTTATTTTTTAGACCATGTACCATTTTGGTAGCCCTCCTTTGCACAGATTCAAGTTTGTTAATATCCTTCTGAAGATATGGCCTCCAGAACTGCACACAATACTCAAGATGAGGCCTAACTAATGATCTATAAAGTGGCATAAGAACCTTACTATTTCTGCTGCAAATACCTCTACCAATACATCCAAGCATTCTGCTAGCCTTACTCGCTGCATTACTACATTGTTTACTAAATTTTAAATCATCTGAAATAATAATTCCAAAGTCCTGTTTAAATCATCTGAAATAATAATTCCCAAGTCCTGTGTAATATGATTAGGTAGGTTGGAGAATAAGTAAACTAGATATGATTAGGTAGGTATGAGAATAAGTAAACTAGATATGATTAGGTAGGTTGGAGAATAAGTAAACTAGATATCATTAGGTAGGTTGGAGAATAAGTAAACTAGATATGATTAGGTAGGTTGGAGAATAAGTAAACTAGATATCATTAGGTAGGTTGGAGAATAAGTAAACTAGATATGATTAGGTAGGTATGAGAATAAGTAAACTAGATATGATTAGGTAGGTATGAGAATAAGTAAACTAGATATGATTAGGTAGGTTGGAGAATAAGTAAACTAGATATGATTAGGTAGGTATGAGAATAAATCATCTAGATATCATTAGGTAGGTATGAGAATAAGTAAACTAGATATGATTAGTTAGGTATGAGAATAAATCATCTAGATATCATTAGGTAGGTTGGAGAATAAGTAAACTAGATATGATTAGGTAGGTATGAGAATAAATCATCTAGATACCATTAGGTAGGTATGAGAATAAATAATCTAGATATGATTAGGTAGGTATGAGAATAAGTAAACTTGATATGATTAGGTAGGTATGAGAATAAATCATCTAGATATGATTAGGTAGGTATGAGAATAAGTAAACTTGATATGATTAGGTAGGTATGAGAATAAGTAAACTAGATATGATTAGGTAGGTATGAGAATAAGTAAACTTGATATGATTAGGTAGGTATGAGAATAAATAATCTAGATATCATTAGGTAGGTTGGAGAATAAGTAAACTAGATATGATTAGGTAGGTATGAGAATAAGTAAACTTGATATGATTAGGTAGGTATGAGAATAAATCATCTAGATATCATTAGGTAGGTATGAGAATAAGTAATCTAGATATGATTAGGTAGGTATGAGAATAAGTAAACTTGATATGATTAGGTAGGTATGAGAATAAATCATCTAGATACCATTAGGTAGGTATGAGAATAAATAATCTAGATATCATTAGGTAGGTTGGAGAATAAGTAAACTTGATATGATTAGGTAGGTATGAGAATAAATCATCTAGATATCATTAGGTAGGTATGAGAATAAGTAAACTAGATATGATCTTTAGAGATATAGAAAAAAATATATTCACAATACACAAAAACGTAGTTCTATTGATAAGTATATTAAGGTCTCTTTCAAGACAACCCTTAACCCTGCATTCCTATGTAAAAGAGGGAATAAAAGAGATTACTGTATAATACAGTACTAGATTCTTAGAGGTCGATAATAAATGCTATATTGCAGATTTATAGCTTCAACAGGGAACTCCAGTTAACCGCGCTGTTTGGTAAATATCCGTGCTGGTTCTGGCAGGTAATAAACTGCTTATGAAAGCGAAAACAAAATGCTAACACAAAGGTTTGCAACCCTTGAGGTTGAACGACTATTCACCTTTAGGCCGGTACATTGTGGAACACGAATAGGCCTGAAAGCGCCTCGCACGCCAATCTGAAATGCCAGCTTTGTTAGCTGGAAGGACACATGGAAGGCGAAAAATTACATAGCATGCAGCTCTAACTATGCTTGTTTAGAGAAAATGCTTGCATTTATGAAGTCTTTGGTGCGTAAAGCAGGGTTGCAAATGACTGCATCAAGAACGGCGGTAGGGACCATTAATTTCCTGTTATGTTTTCTAGTGTTGGGGGCTTTATTAATTTAATTTTACACTGTCGAACAACAGCGAGAGCTGACACTGCCACGCTTTGATTTTTTTTTTCTCAGCACTTCATTCTGCTTGTCTGACATACCCAGCAAACGGCTATATGACTGAAAAATATCAGGAGGGCTTTGGCCACCAAATCTCTGGCACATCTGAGATTATGACTTGTCCCAGTGCTTTTCCCAAAATATAGGGGTTTCCTTAAAGTCATTTTTATATGCAGCAGAAATTCATCACTGTAAAATTTCTGCATGCAAAATAAATGTTGTTAAAATATTTAAGACTGTCACTTTGTTAATCATAGAATGCAATCTGACCTCTCCAACCATTAGAAAAAAACTACAATTTTCAGAGTTAAGTTTCAGAAAAAGCAGACAAAATAGTAATAAAAGTATATTCCAGGTGTTTTATTTCCTCCATACATAATTCTAACCTATTATTGCATTTTAAGTTTATTGTGCCTTTTAGATGTGACAGATTCCGTCTCACCCTTTGCTATCACCATGTTTCCAAGTGATTCTTACTCAAAGAGCTTCCAATCTAAACAGCAGAAATTTAGCTTTTAAATTCCAGTCTTCAATTAAAAAAACTTCTCCATTCACAAATGTACCCTCTGCCCCCTGTACTTTTATTGAACACACACGTAGATGATCCCTTATCTTGAAACCTGAAAATTCATTATTAACTACATTTAAATCTTTTTTCCCACTGTGCTCTGTGTCAGATAGGAATGCTGCCTACAAGAACTGATTCACAACCATAAACCTGACATTTCTCTGCAGTGCTGAGTCTGAGAGACCAGATAGAACATATGTAATTGTCTTTCTCCTGTCCCCCTACCCAATGGGCACCTTACAACCAATGCCCATTTAGAGACTAGACCTCTCCAGTGTAAAATGCACAAAATAACAACACAATACTTATGCCTATACGTACTAGAGATGTACAAATGCACATGGGTCACGAAAATCGGATTTTCATTTCATTGTAACGAAGCTAATATCCAAATGAATGCACAAAGAAAACAAAAAAATACAGACGAAAATCATCAGTATTTATTTATTTACTTTATTTTTTAAGGGGTTAATACTTAACTTACCACGCTCTGAAGAGCGCACTAACCTGATCCTCTTCTTGCCAGAGCCACAGTCGCGCTAACAGGAAGCTCAGCGCGCTCGGCTCCCAGGACCTGCACTAAAGTTAGAGCTAAGCCTGCTGTTAGTATTGGAGAAAGTATTGGTGAACTTTACACCTGTAGCTTTGAAGCATTTCCATTCGGTTTAACGAAAACTAATGTAAATGTTTAACTCAAATTCAGTATTTTTTTTGTTTTTTAAACGAAACGATTAACAAATAGTGCAGCCACCGAATATTCAGAATGAAAATGTAATCAGAAACTAAAATGTCTTGGCTGCGCATGACTAATACGTACCATAGTCACACGACTGTGCTGTTAGATATACAACTAGATAATATAATACTTAAATCACAGCCTCTTTTGCAGAAATATTGTGATTTTTTCCCCTAAGGGACATTAAACTCCCTGTACAATATTTAATGGAGCATAATATAAAAACTTTGTACTTTCAATAGTTTTCTTTTTTTTTCTGTTATTTAACTTTAAATTACAGTACTGCGTTCCCCAGTACCTCATAGAAGCTGGAGTTTATCCAAATATCTGATCATGCTACATGCTAGCCCACGATTGTCTGATCATTGGAGAGACCCCTATATATCTGTCTATAACTGACTTCAGCAAAGGATATAAGATAAACATACTCAAAAAAATTAAGGGGTGTGTCCCTGGACTGCAAAACAATGCAAATTTTGCTAAAATAAGACAGTTGATACGCGTATAAAACATTTATTTTGCATGCAGGTCTTCAACAGTGCAGTGATTACGTATTCATACTATGCATATACTTATTATCATGGATGAAAGTGTTGCCACATTACGTAATACTGAGTACACAAATGGTTCGTGATTCATGATAAAATAAATACAGATCCATAAAACAGGCTACAAAAAACACAAATGAATAGAGAAGGATGGGAACACTGTTCCAAAGAGCTTACAATCTTTTAATGGGACAGTCTACTCCAAAATTATTATTATTTAAAAAGATAGATAATCCCTTTATTACCCATTCCCCAGTTTTGCATAACCAGCACAGTTATATTAATACACTTTTTACCTCTGTGATTACCTTGTATCTAACCCTCTGCAGACTGTCCCTTATCTCAGTTATATTAATATACTTTTTACCTCTGTGATTACCTTGTATCTAAGTCTCTGCAGACTGCCCCCTTATCTCAGTTATATTAATATACTTTTTACCTCTGTGATTACTCTGTATCTAAGCCTCTGCAGACTGCCCCTTATCTCAGTTATATTAATACACTTTTTACCTCTCTGATTACCTTATATCTAAGCCTCTGCAGACTGCCCCTTATCTCAGTTACATTAATATACTTTTTACCTCTGTGATTACCTTGTATCTAAGCCTCTTCTGACAGCCTCTTTTTACATGGCTATTTATTATCTATTGACTTTCAATTTAGCCAATTAGTGCAGTGTCCTGCACATCTTCACGGAAGAGAGCACAATGTTATCTATATGGCATACATGAATTAGCAGTATAAAAAAGCATGCAATAAGAGGCTGTCTGTAGTGGCTGAGAAACAGGCAGAAATGTAGAGGTTTAAATGTTATAAAGTATATTAATCTAACAATGTTGGCTATGCAAAGCTAGGGGGGAATGGGTAGTAAAGGCATTATCTATCTATTTAAACAATAACAGTTTGGGTGCAGACTGTCCCTTTAAGGTTTAGAATAGATAAAGCATGCCATTTAAAGAAAACAATCCAATGTACTTGTCAGTGGCAGTTCTCTGCGGATGCTGGGTGCTATGCACCTCTGAACACACGTGTAGCACCCCTATTGAGCTGCAAAGGGCTTTGTATTTTTTATGTGCTGCGTCTCAACTTTTTCACCACCTTTTTTTTAGCCCCACCAAATATTAAGCAATAAAACTGTCACTGGCTCTTTTTCCATCAAACTTGCTTTATTTGTTTTGTCTCCTTTGCTACCCAGTAAATGTAGGTAGGCTGATAGCTGCTCAGGAGCATGCACTAAACTGCTGCAGACACTCATGCCATACACTGCTAAAGGCACGTGCACACTCCTGAGACTTCCTAGGAGCTTCACTAAGTTTTTGTTTAAAACAATGATACAAAGTAAATTTGAAAAATAGGTCAATTAGAAAATGTTTAAAACTGCCCCCTCTGTCTGAATTAGGAAAGTTTCATTTTTATTTTAGCGTCCCTTTAATGTCCCTTTAAAAAACTTTTTAAACCTATCCCCTGTCAAGCAGTGCAAAGCGAGTAAGTCATCGTATTTGTCCTTCTTTCTCATTATCAATCTCATTTAGTATATTGCTAAATCAGAAAAAGCTTTTGTAATGATTATAACAAGCAGTCAGATTGCAAGCTCTTTGTTCAGGAAATCACGTAGGATGCGGTTTAATACATATTGCTATGGTGGCATTTTTGTTTTGGGATTTATTGTCACATGATGTTTATCTAACTTGATATAATGACAATTTAAGGAGGCTATTCCCGAGCACAGAATCGTACAAGAGTCTACTGCATCTGTAACATTCTCTCTTGAAGAACACAATCAGTTTACATCTCTGAAAAGGTTGGGATTTCTGAGCTTTCCTTTCAGGCCTGTCAAGGTCACTAGGGTTCAGGTTCACCAAACGGTCAGAGCGTTTAGAGTTACTGGCACCGCCTGCTGATTCCTTTGGTGATTTTTATCCATTTCGTACAGTGTGTGGGATGGGAAGATAACTCACCTTAGTCAGGGAGATCTCAAGACTAGAACAACATATTCAGGAATGTGGGAGGGTAAGTCCCACTCCTGCCCCCCTTCCTACCACTAAATAACAGGTGAGTTTTTATTACAAGTGCTACTAAGACAATACAGCCCTTTCTGTTTGTGATACGCCCTTTCCTGTAGGCAATGGCTGGACTGCAAACAGGTTGCAAGGATACCAGTTTCAACAACAGTTCCAGCCTGGCATTTATCTTACTTGTGTTGTATTCCGTTACTAGAACACTAAGGCCCGTACAAACGCAAGTGTGGAGTACAACGTCCAAATAGGTTACATTTGCAGGTGTAAGGGGGGGGCTAATAATTTTGCCTTTGATGAGTGATACCTCGGTGATGCTGCACTCCTGGGAACAGGAGAGATTTCCTTTTGGTAAGCGAGACTCTTGTCTAATGACTATGGCTCAAGAAGGCCAAAGGAAAATCGTAGATTACAGGGCTTCTGTTTACAGTGATCCTGAAAAGATACAGCTCATCTATAAATGTTTTATCAAGTGTTAATCGAGTAACTGATGCAGATGTCCAAGACAAGGAGGTAGCAAAGTTACCAAGATACCAACATAACTCAGAACCAGCAGCGTAAATGAATTTTACTAGATGGTAGATAGATTTAGATAAATAGATAGATATATAGATAGAAGATATATAGATAGATAAAAGATAGATACATTAGATAGATGCTAGATAGATAGATTGATAGATAGATAGATAAATAAATAGATAGATAAATAGATATATGATAAACAGATAGATAGGTAGATAGATAGAGATGGATAGATACATAGATAGATAGATAGATAGATAGATAGATGATACATAGGTAGATAGATGGATGGATAGATAGATAGATTTAGATACATAGACCGATAAGAAGGAAATCTATTTAAAAATCGCATTAATTATAAAATGCAGACAGTATGAAATTATCCCTACATCTGCACTACTCGCACTTAACAATGAAACACAGAGTTCTACAGAATAAATAATCACAGTTGTGTTTTTAGGGGTCAGCTACTGAGTTAAAAGGGAAACATTAAAGAGACGTTGTACTCAAAAAAAAAAGTTTAACTGTGTTAAGGAAAAAATAGCAGTTAAAGGGACATGAAACCCCCCAAAAAATGATCTCATGATTTAGACAGAACATACATTTTCAAACAACTTTCCAATTGAATTCCTCTATCAATTTTGCATTATTCTTTTGGTATCCTTTATTCAGAGAGCAGCAATGCACTACTGGTAGGTAGCTGAACATATAGTAAGCCAATGGCTATAGACATATAGGTGCAGCCACCAATCAGCAGTTAGTTTCCAGCCCTTGAGCCTACCTAGGTATGCTGTTAAACAAAGGGCACCAAGAACACAAAGCTAATTAAATAGTAGAAGTAAATTGGGAAGATACATAAACGTTATACTCTATCTAAATCATGAAAGAAAAATATTGGGTGTCATGTCCCTTTAAAATGATAAATATATTGTTTGTATGAAAAAGTTTATGTAAAAGCTGTTTTTAATTTAAACTGAAATTAACAGGAAGTGTCACTAACACCTAGTTATCTATTGCTCATTGGCTGATAATGGCAATGCCAACAGGAATGGTTTGTTCAGCACAGGAAGATCTAGTTTGCACATATTTTTCATGTATTACAAAGCACTGAAGAATATTGTGATGTATTCTCTTTTAGATGGAACACATGACTCTAACCATAGTATTGCTTAAGATTCCATATAACTAAGGGCCTGGCCTATCTACCACTGCATAATCAAGTGCACTTGAAGAAGTCTTGCCAATCATGCCCTTCTAGAACTGGTACATGAATATTAAGCAGGCTTCAATCCTATCAGAACAAAGCTGAACTGAGTATTTCTTAAGTATCATTAAGTATCATACATCTCATATAGACTAGTCTCATGTATCAGGTTAATTGCTTTGACATAAGGACGTCTATGGGAACCAGAGCGAGGTATGGAAATGATCCCTGCTCTGGGATTGGGTGATAGGTGCACTAGTATACACAGCCTGGTATTATCTGTGGATGGTCTCGAGCCTACAATGGGAGGTAATATAGACTCCCTGCTCAGGTAATTGGTTTCTACTTCTAGAAGCAATAGTAGCAATCTCTGCACAGACAGACTAGCAGTAAAAGTCTGTTCCTTAAGGCTATTTCCTTTGTCTTTTCAATTGCTTGCACATCCACAAGAGATACAGAGAGAGAGGAAGAGAGAGGCCGAGAGAGAGAGAGGAAAAATGTTAATTTGTGAATTAATAGCTTTGCTCAGCGGAATTGTAAATTCAAATGTCACCTCACACAACGACACTGGCTGGTCTGCTAGAGAAGCTCTGACAAGATACCAAATTCTCCCCCTGCCTGCCCTACCCAAACATGTACACCCCTCCCCCCTTATGTTCACTGGATTAAATACTATTAAATTGGGAGAGTACACATCAACTAACTTCCCATCACAAAGCCTGGGCAGGAAAGGTGCCAATGCTGCCATAGCATTATATGCTGTCAATAATGTATCTATCTATTATATAGCTATTACCTGTCTATCCATCATCTATCTATCTATTTATATATCTATTATCTATATATCATCTATATATCTATCTTTACATCATCTATCTATCTATCTATCTATCTATCTATCTATCTGTCTATCATCATCTATCTATCTATCTATCTATCTATCTATCTATCTATCTATCTATCTATCTATCTATCTATCTGTCTGTCTGTCTGTCTGTCTGTCTGTCTATCATCATTTATCTATCATCTATCTATCTATTTATCTATCTATCTACCTACCTATTATCTATATATCATCTATCTATTATCTATCGATATATATCTATAATCTGTCTGTCTGTCTACCTACACACACCTTATCAATATGATGGTCAGTTTATGAATGCAGCACTTGTAAAGCAGTGTGTAATTATTAACCTCATCACATATTATAACAGTAAAGCACCTGTAGGCATGTTACGGTGTACCTGGGGCATTCAGTCAGTCTGTGCTGCTAGCCAGAGGTTTCCTTAATAAAAGCCATAATTAATGACCCTGGGTTACACTTAGCCCTCGTGCTTTGCCACGGCACTGTTCTATATTAAAAAAAGCTGATTGTTTTGTAGCAGGGGGCGGGCAGATATGAGACAAATTCATGGATGGAGATTAAATATGCAATTTTCTTTCACCTTGCCAGCAGCGGGCCCTGGGCTATGCCTGGCCTAAATATCTCCCATATTTGCCCTCTCTGCCGTGTCCTGCCCTCCCACCTCCTTTTCATTCTTTCCAGAAAATTACCTTCAAAATTGATTTCCACTTTTACAAACAAATATAATAGGAACATGAAAAAGGGACTAGACCTGTGATGAATTAAGGTTGTCAGATGCCAGGTCTGTCTGTTTTTTCTTTTTTTTAATACTGCTGCTAGGATGCATTTTGTTAACATTGTAATCCATCACACACTCTCTGCCCTTCTGTAGCCCACACACCCGCTGGATTCTGTATCAAGTTGTAACCAGCTCAATAATATACAACGCAGAAATGGATCTGAATTCAGCTATCCTCCAGCCCCCAGAACTACAGGCCTAGATATATTTCTGTGTACTTGAATGTCTCTATCATCTATCTATGTATCCATCTATCTTTTTATATATATATATATATATATATATATATATATATATATATATATATATATATATATATATATATATATAATTGTATGTCTATCTATCTATCTATCTATCTATCTAGTTATCTATATCTATCTATCTATCTATCTATCTATCATCTCTATCTATCTATCTATCTATCTATATATACAGTATATATATATATTTGTCTGTCTATCTATCTATCTATCTATCTAGTTATCTATATCTATCTATCTATCTATCTATCTATCTCTATCTATCTATCTATCTATCTATCTCTCTCTCTCTCTCTCTCTCTCTCTATCTCTCTCTCTCTCTCTCTCTCTCTCTATATATATATATATATATATATATATATATATATACTGTGTGCAGAATTATTAGGCAAATGAGTATTTTGACCACATCATCCTCTTTATGCATGTTGTCTTACTCCAAGCTGTATAGTCTCGAAAGCCTACTACCAATTAAGCATATTAGGTGATGTGCATCTCTGTAATGAGAAGGGGTGTGGTCTAATGACATCAACACCCTATATCAGGTGTGCATAATTATTAGGCAACTTCCTTTCCTTTGGCAAAATGGGTCAAAAGAAGGACTTGACAGGCTCAGAAAAGTCAAAAATAGTGAGATATCTTGCAGAGGGATGCAGCACTCTTAAAATTGCAAAGCTTCTGAAGTGTGATCATCAAACAATCAAGCGTTTCATTCAAAATAGTCAACAGGGTCGCAAGAAGTGTGTGGAAAAACCAAGGCGCAAAATAACTGCCCATGAACTGAGAAAAGTCAAGCGTGCAGCTGCCAAGATGCCACTTGCCACCAGTTTGGCCATATTTCAGAGCTGCAACATCACTGGAGTGCCCAAAAGCACAAGGTGTGCAATACTCAGAGACATGGCCAAGGCAAGAAAGGCTGAAAGACGACCACCACTGAACAAGACACACAAGCTGAAACGTCAAGACTGGGCCAAGAAATATCTCAAGACTGATTTTTCTAAGGTTTTATGGACTGATGAAATGAGAGTGAGTCTTGATGGGCCAGATGGATGGGCCCGTGGCTGGATTGGTAAAGGGTAGAGAGCTCCAGTCCGACTCAGACGCCAGCAAGGTGGAGGTGGAGTACTGGTTTGGGCTGGTATCATCAAAGATAAGCTTGTGGGGCTTTTTCGGGTTGAGGATGGAGTCAAGCTCAACTCCCAGTCCTACTGCCAGTTTCTGGAAGACACCTTCTTCAAGCAGTGGTACAGGAAGAAGTCTGCATCCTTCAAGAAAAACATGATTTTCATGCAGGACAATGCTCCATCACACGCGCCCAAGTACTCCACAGCGTGGCTGGCAAGAAAGGGTATAAAAGAAGAAAATCTAATGACATGGCCTCCTTGTTCACCTGATCTGAACCCCATTGAGAACCTGTGGTCCATCATCAAATGTGAGATTTACAAGGAGGGAAAACAGTACACCTCTTTGAACAGTATCTGGGAGGCTGTGGTTGCTGCTGCACGCAATGTTGATGGTGAACAGATCAAAACACTGACAGAATCCATGGATGGCAGGCTTTTGAGTGTCCTTGCAAAGAAAGGTGGCTATATTGGTCACTGATTTGTTTTTGTTTTGTTTTTGAATGTCAGAAATGTATATTTGTGAATGTTGAGATGTTATATTGGTTTCACTGGTAAAAATAAATAATTGAAATGGGTATATATTTGTTTTTTGTTAAGTTGCCTAATAATTATGCACAGTAATAGTCACCTGCACACACAGATATCCCCCTAAAATAGCTATAACTAAAAACAAACTAAAAACTACTTCCAAAACTATTCAGCTTTGATATTTATGAGTTTTTTGGGTTCATTGAGAACATGGTTGTTGTTCAATAATAAAATTAATCCTAAAAAATACAACTTGCCTAATAATTCTGCACTCCCTGTATATATATTTGTCTATCTATCTATCTATCTATCTATCTATCTATATATCTATCTATATCTATCTATCTATTTATCTATATATCTGCCTGTCTATCTATCCATCTACCTTTATATCTATCTATCTATCTATCTATCTATCTATCTATCTATCTATCTATCTATCCATCATTAATAATTTTTATATACATGTGTTTGCTTTTTACTATTTTAAGTTTTCAGAACAATAAATGTATATAGGGCAGTTTACCTGTATACCTGTAGTTATGAAGTGTTTGTATGCATATCTATATTTTCTTATGTGTTTCTAATGTATATGTGCGTGTTCAATGTGTGTACATGCATATATCTGTACAAGTGTGCACGTGGCTTATGTGTGTATACTTACTGTTTGTGTATATCACTTATTAATACTTTTAAGGAGTTTTAATAAAAATACAATATGTCTCTCTGCAGTTCCAGTTAACCTATCTGTCTGTTAAGCCTTTATAATAATATGTCATACTGATCTGGCAATAAATGGGTTAAACAGTGGTGCTCTACAACAGATACTACACTTAGATATAAGTTTGAAGCAACACAAGGGATGGTAAAGGGAAAAATAATGTCTGTGCCAGTAAGACAGACGGACAGTGAGAATGCCAGAGGGACAAACAGATGCTGGCAGTGCCACACACATAAATACTGGGAATAAACATTTAGACATATGAGACCAAGTGTGCGCTAAATTGTGTGTAAATAATTGTCCTTTTGTAGCACATGGTGTGCAGAACAGGTCTGTAAGCAACAATATTTCTATTTCTTTCCAGATGACAAAAAAAGCTTCCATTTGTTTTTAAAAAATCTATGAAAAATGCAGAATAGCTTCAACTTCAGCATAACAGATATGACAAATACAAGACTGTATGCATGATGCTCTGATTATTCTCATACCTCTCTGATCAGCTCTATGGTTTCAGGGTGCAAACAGAGCTGACTCTTTTTGTGTAACACTTCAGCACAACAGATATGACAAATACAAGACTGTATGCATGATGCTCTGATTATTCTCATACCTCTCTGATCAGCTCTATGGTTTCAGGGTGCAAACAGAGCTGACTATACGCTCTCTTTTTGTTTAACACTTCAGCACAACAGATATGACAAATACAAGACTGTATGCATGATGCTCTGATTATTCTCATACCTCTCTGATCAGCTCTATGGTTTTGGGGTGCAAACAGAGCTGACTCTTTTTGTGTAACACTTCAGCATAACAGATATGACAAATACAAGACTGTATGCTTGATGCTCTGATTATTCTCATACCTCTCTGATCAGCTCTATGGTTTCAGGGTGCAAACAGAGCTGACTATACGCTCTCTTTTTGTTTAACACTTCAGCACAACAGATATGACAAATACAAGACTGTATGCATGATGCTCTGATTATTCTCATACCTCTCTGATCAGCTCTATGGTTTCAGGGTGCAAACAGAGCTGACTATACGCTCTCTTTTTGTTTAACACTTCAGCACAACAGATATGACAAATACAAGACTGTATGCATGATGCTCTGATTATTCTCATACCTCTCTGATCAACTCTATGGTTTTGGGGTGCAAACAGAGCTGACTCTTTTTGTTTAACACTTCAGCTGCCAGAGAAGGCTACAATATGATAATGTATGGCAATACGTTTGGTAGTTAATCCCTTTCCTTTTATTTTGTAAAATATCCTTGCTGTTTAAGCTACTCAGTCACATTCGCTGTGATCCTTAGCAACTACCCCCAGACATCTGACACCCTGTAGCCCTCATATAAAAGTATACTGGGCAATGCACAAGCTTTTTACTGAGATATATCTACTGAGGCCAAAACAGACCAGTAGCATCGCCTCTGTAAAGGTTTTAGTTATAGTTTATATTTATTCTGTTTTATGGTATATAATATTCTAATCTTCGCTTTTATTTTTATGTAGCACTAGCTGATTTTATGGAGTTGTACACAGATTTTTTTAAAAAATAAATAAAAATCCTGCAAACTCACTGTGGTTTTAGGAGGCTCGTTTTATCTGTATTTTCCTCAGGAGATAACATAGCAAAGTAAAATATTATACTGAATGTACTTTTACGTGGGAACTGATTATATAGTAAATTGTGCAATGGAAGAACAGAAAGAGGCACAGAGTTAAAAATATCCTATATACAGCAAAGCTTATGCATAAAGAAGAAGTGTGAGTGATGCTACAAAATCACTTTACATCAACATGAAGTCAAATCTATGTGGGATCTGGACCATGTAGGATATTCTGGAGTCAATCTTTTGTACAGCTTCATTTACTACTCCTCACAGTCTGGTATTGCTTGACTAAGACATCATGCAACATTAGTAGATTTTTTTTTACTAGCTTTGGAACCAGGAAGGATCTGGAAGGCACTTGACAAAAAGGAAGAAACTGTGGACTAATACAGTTGAAGTGTATTTTGGTTGTGAACATTTTCAGTCAAATTCTCACATGATTAATGGCATGAAGTAATAATAGTCTCAGATACTGCAAGACTTAGCACCCATTTTTTTTCTCAGGATGATGAAAAATGAAATAAGCAGGTAATAAATCAGCTTTATCCTCAAAATTAAAACAATACACAGATAAATCATTGAATCACTTAATCCATTGTTTCTCAACCTGCGGCCCTAAGGTACCCCCAACAGACCAGGTTTTTCATTATAGCTGAACCAGTGCACAGGTGAAATAATTAGCTGATGAGTGAGAGCAGGTTAGTAACCATAGTTACTGATCAGCTGATTACTTCATCTGTGCACTGATTCAGCTGTAATGGAAACCTGGCCTGTTGGGGGTACTTGAGAAACACTGACTTAATCAGTTGGGATGTTTTAGAATAGCTGAAAATACCAGAATGACCTAGGGCTTCATTATCCCAAAATCACTGGCATGCAGAGAAATCTTGCTAACCTTTTTTGTTTTCACGTTATATATTGTGACGTAGGTGTTTCTCATTTACATCCAGAACCTGATTAGCGAGAAACAGATCTGAAGCTAAAATTGACCTTTCTAGAAGTCTTTGAGGTTTCTCACAGTACTCACAAGACTTCTTAGATAATCTCGCCAGACCTGAGAGTTTTCAAGAATTGGGCCCTTAGTCACATGTACTAATCTAGGGTTTTTGCGCCTAATCTGACCAATCTGAGGGTCCCAAGAACCATAGTTAAGACACTTTGACTTAAGAAGGCTCATTGAGGGTATAGCTTTGCAAACACTCTTCCTAAGAAGTTCCAACCATGAGGAGCCAGAAATGAACATTTCCAAAGTGATAATGATGGAGAATACGAGACAGAACAGTGACTCGCCAAACAGAAACAAGGACGATGCCAGACAGACAAGTACTTTGGAGAAACAGAAGTGACTCTTCTGCGCTCCAGTGGGACAAAGCTGAAGATGCCAAAAACAGGGGGTGCCAAGACGATGTGTACTGGCACTGCCAGAGTGGGGGAGAGCGCCATGCATCCTGTACCTATTAGAGCGCATTGTCAGTGACAGACTATTGCTGCTGGGGTGGAAAAATTAAGTTTTATCCTATGATCAATAGCGTCTTTGTATTGGCAATTTCAAGCTTTGATTTACTGCTTTGATAGACAAGTTCATATAACATTATAGGGAACCCAGGCGCCAATAAGCCTGATATAATTATTATAGTCTTTAAGGACACACTCACCACAGGTATTCTGCAGATGTTAAAGGAAAATTAAAGTCACATTTTCTGTATTTTATTTAAAGAAGGCCATTTTTTAAAAAAATTTTTGTAAAATAGATGTTCCTGAACTGAGGATATAAAATACTTTTGTTTTTATGTTTGTGGAACCGCTACTATTCACCAATAGAGCTGTGGGCATTGCCCTTTTGGGTCAGTGAGCTTCTATCTCATTAACCAATGTTGCACAAAAACAAACTTTCTGATGGTTTCAGAATAAAAATAAACAGGTTTCACTTTTTAACAGAAATATTTTAACAACTGCAAAACCCAAAGTTGATTATATTATAATCACCCAAATTCTCATAATCACTATCCACCAATACAGCTGTCGGAGCAATTTGTCCCTAGGAGCATGCACTTTCTAATATCAATTTAAACAGCTATAATTTTTTTATTTTTCTATTGTAAGCAGGTTTAATTGCTGCTCTTTTTGTGCATAACAGAACAATTTTAGCTGGTATCAAGTTGCTGAATTCTTACTGGAAATAACAATCAGCACTAGGTGTTTGTTAGACTGTTATCTTCATTTGCACAATAAATAAACATGTTTTGCCCTTTATATCTATATTAGTTTGCAATGTCATTGACAGGCACTTCATGCTAGGCTTTTGAAAGTGAGACTGTCATTTTAACCCCTTCACTGATGTACTCTCTGGCAGTGAAAGGGGTTAAAGCATTTGTTTTCTTTTGCGCATCAAGTAGTTTATAAAAAAAAACAACATACAAATCCACAAAGAAAAGAATCTGAACCCTGTCAAAAATGCAAAACCTAACAGATCTGTAAAGCTGAAAAGCTAAGCTGCCTTAAATGATGCGTTTTCATTCACTCATAACCACAACAGCAAATCAAACCCACTGTAAATCAGAGAATAAAACATAAAAGCTGAAACATCATCAAAATAATCATAAATTTGTTACAGGACGGTGTTGGCGCCCGGCCACCAAAATCTCATTTTAACCCAGTCGCTGTCGTTAAACAATTTCCCTGTATAATTTTATTAAACACTGTTTATTTTAGGTATTCCTCTGCATTCTTATCTTTTTTTTAAACCTGTGGTCTTAGGAGGGAAAACGCGCAGCATAGAATGATCCAGCTTATCCCCCATTAACCCTTTCCATAAACCTCAGGGAATAGAATTGTTCAAACATCGTATATTGGGCCTGTGCCGTGAATCACTCTCCTGCCGTCATCCAACCAGAGAGTTTGGCTACATCATCTTGACACATAATTATCTCCCAACTTCTTAATCATCCGTGCCGCGGCAACTGTCTAATGAATGTAGCAGCAAAGATGACAGAGGAGGATGTTTAAGGTGGCTGATAGGAGGCAAAGATATTTCACCTTATATACGGTGAACAAAACTAGCACAAATCTGGCTGGTTAAATGCACAGGAAAAGGAGATTTTGTTGTATTGATCTCAGAGAAAAATCCCAGAGAAATGTACTCAGTAGGCTGTAAGATCTTTTAAAGGCATTTTAATATGTTTATATCTAAAAAAGGAAATTCTAAAATGTATTAAAGGGACATACTGTATACTGGTGTATACTGTCCCTTTAAAGATTTGTTATACAACTGATATTTCTATACTGAAATAAATCTCCCACTTTTTTGTTTTTATACCTGTGAGGCTGTTACTGTCTGTACTAATAGAGTAGTGGGAGATTTACTTATCAGCCAGTGAGATATTAGTCCTTAAGGCCCAGTTATATACAGGCAAATACTTCCTGTTAGCTTGAAGATAAAAATAAATACAGTTATAATGGCCTTTTGTTTAGTAAAAATGATGTTTAACATGCTTAAATAGTGCTCTTTTATACACACTGTAGAATTTTACTATCAATGGATATCTTTACAAATTAACTCAGAATTAAATTTCCTATAAATTGCTTAAAGAACCATTAAATATGGTAGAATTGTCTAACCAACAAATGCATAATAAACAGACAATGCAATAGAACTTACTCTGAATTATAAATCAGCAGCAGATTTTTTTAATGACAAATTTAAAAATGTCTTCCATAACCCCGCCCCCTCTCGTTACAGCCATCAGCCAATCACAGACTCATATACCTACACACTATGAACTCTTGCACATGCTCAGTAGGAGCTAGTGCCTCAGTAAGTGGGCATATACAAGGATACACAATTTTATTATTAAAGGGGCAGTCTAGGCACAAATAAACTTTTATGATTCAGATAGGGCATGTAATTTTAAACAACTTTCCAAATTTATCATCAAATATGCTAATTTTTAAGCCCTTGAAGGCCGCCTCTGCATTTTGACAGTTTTTCACAGCTTGACAGCGCTAGTTCTCGTGTGCCATATAGATAACATTGTGCTCACACCTGTGGAGTTACTGATTGGCTAAAATGCAAATCTGTCAAAATAACTAAGGGAGCAGTCTGCAGAGGCTTAGATACAAGGTAATCACAGAGGTAAAAAGTATATTAATGTAACTGAGATAAGGGGCAGTCTGCAGAGCTTAGATACAAGGTAATCACAGAGGTAAAAAGTATATTAATATAACTGAGATAAGGAGCAGTCTGCAGAGCTTAGATACAGGGTAATCACAGAGGTAAAACGTGTATTAATATAACTGAGATAAGGGGCAGTCTGCAGAGGCTTAGATACAAGGTAATCACAGAGGTAAAAAGTATATTAATATAACTGAGATAAGGGGCAGTCTGCAGAGGCTTAGATACAAGGTAATCACAGAGGTAAAAAGTATATTAATGTAACTGAGATAAGGGGCAATCTGCAGAGGCTTAGATACAAGGTAATCACAGAGGTAAAACGTGTATTAATATAACTGATAAGGGGCAGTCTGCAGAGGCTTAGATACAAGGTAATCACAGAGGTAAAAAGTATATTAATATAACTGAGATAAGGGGCATTCTGCAGAGGCTTAGATACAAGGTAATCACAGAGGTAAAAAGTATATTAATATAACTGAGATAAGGGGGCAGTCTGCAGAGGCTTAGATACAAGGTAATCACAGAGGTAAAAAGTATATTAATATAACTGAGATAAGGGGGCAGTCTGCAGAGGCTTAGATACAAGGTAATCACAGAGGTAAAAAGTATATTAATATAACTGAGATAAGGGGCCAGTCTGCAGAGCTTAGATACAAGGTAATCACAGAGGTAAAAAGTGTATTAATATAACTGAGATAAGGAGCAGTCTGCAGAGGCTTAGATACAGGGTAATCACAGAGGTAAAAAGTGTATTAATATAACTGAGATAAGGGGCAGTCTGCAGAGGCTTAGATACAAAGTAACCACAGAGGTAAAAAGTATATTAATATAACTGAGATAAGGGGCAGTCTGCAGAGGCTTAGATACAAAGTAACCACAGAGGTAAAAAGTATATTAATATAACTGAGATAAGGGGCAGTCTGCAGAGGCTTAGATACAAAGTAACCACAGAGGTAAAAAGTATATTAATATAACTGAGATAAGGGGCAGTCTGCAGAGGCTTAGATACAAAGTAACCACAGAGGTAAAAAGTATATTAATATAACTGAGATAAGGGGCAGTCTGCAGAGGCTTAGATACAAAGTAACCACAGAGGTAAAAAGTGTATTAATATAACAGTGTTGGTATTGTATAAAGTGTAAATGGGTAATAAAGGGATTATCTATCTTTTATAAAGCTAAGAGATGAAGACTACACTAAATATGCAGCAAAGGCATGCTGTTGATTTAAAGGTACATATTGTGAATTCATTTCTGGTGTGTATTGTTTGTTTGTAGAACAATTCCAGACTTAAGTTTCTTGAAAAATCATTGCATTAAATTGACATTAAACATGACATACATTTCATGCACCTCCCTCTAATTATAGGTGCTGACACTATAGAACCTAAGTTACACTGCAGGTATCTGAAGAAGTGTTACTGCCCATGAGTAAACACGTCAACACTAAAATGCTGATGGAGGTAGGAAAAAACTTCAATGCCATGCATATAAAATGTGATATATGTCCCTTTAATGGCAGGTTATTTTTGCTGAGTTTGGACTAGAATATAGGGATGTGGTAGGAAGAATATTATATATTTAATGCTATTACGAAGTAAACCATTTTGTTCTCTTTAGATGGGTCCCTTGGTTCTTAAACATAGACAGTTTATTTTAGCTGTATTATCTGCAGAAGGCTATGGTAACAAGCCAGGCATTACCACTAAATTCCACAACCAGTTTATATCACCCAAATTCTGCCAGACCAGGATAATTGTAACGTCTGAACCTTCACTTACTGAACCTCAAGTCTTAGAACTAACATTTCAAACAACAATCCAAAACTAGAAGTCAACATTTGCTCATTAGTCTCAATTAAATGTTAAAACGCCTGTTCTTGCTGATGCTGAGTCACTGCTGAGAGATGATGGAGGCGGTGTATGGAGGGGGAGGTTTGCAATACAGTCACTAAATACAGGGGCTTACAGAGGAAAGCGTTTTTAGTAAATGTTTGCACTGAGATAATTGTATCAAGGAATCACAAAATGGGACCTTCCTACACAAACAAAGTCTATGACAACCAGCAGGGGACCGGGGGTTGGTAGGTGGTCAGACCCCATATGTCCACATCAAACTTCAGTTCAGATCCAAGGGCCATTATAGTCTCAAAATGACCTGCTCTAATTTGTTAAATATTGTAATTTTATCACTAGTGATGCTTCAACACCATGTGTTTAACCCTTGCTGGGTTGTGCGATTACTTTAGCACTGCAGATTGAGTCAGCCGCAGATTCCACTCAGGACCATCAGTGCTCTACGAGTCCCATGTGGTATTTTAACTATGTACTTAACCACTTTGCTAGTTGCTAGAGATAAAATGACATGCTCTAACGAATTTGAACATGCAGTTATATCACTTTCATTGCCCTATTCTATTACATCAATTTTACTGTATAGTCAGTTGAAATACAAGACTGTCCCATTCCATTTAGACCAATTCACAACCCTTTGCACAAAATTAAAGGGACATGAAACCCAAAATGTATCTTCATGACTTAGATAGAGCATACAATTTTAAACAACTTTCTTATTTACTTCTATTACCAAATATTCTTTGTTCTCTTGGTATCTTTTGTTGAAAAGCATGGGCATAAGCTCAGGAGCGTGCACATGTCTGGAGTACTATATAGCAGCAGTTTTACAGGAATATTATCCATTTGCATGAGCACTATTTCCTGCCATGTAGTGCACCAGATGCTACCTAGGTATCTCTTCAACACAAAATATCATGGGAACAAAGCACATTTGGTAATAGAAGTATGTGCTGTCTGAATCACAAAAGAACGTATTTGTGTTTCCTATGCGTTTAACACAAATAATCACAAAGAAATCTAAAACACTGGGTATGATCAGTAAATGATTAAGCAGATGATGCTAAGTCAGATAAAAATAATGTATTGTTCTGCTTAATACAATAAAAAGTTAGGAATATTAATCAAGTGCACTGGATACCAACTTGTTGTCACAATAACATGCTGAAGTGTCACTTGTAAGGTTTTATGACACCGAGGAGCACAATGTATCTATTTCACAGGCCACAAAAGCAAAATCTGTTACTAAATAAGCTATGAAGTTGTCGTGTGATCCGTCTAATGATATCAGCAAACTGCTCAGACATGAAAGACTCTGGAATCAGAGCTGTTTTTCCCAGCATAAGGGCGATGTATAGGAGCAATTCCTAATGCTAAATCTGATATGTTCCCAGAGCATATGGTCAGCATAGCCTTGAAATCAGACTCTGTGCTTTATAGAGGGAAAAGAAGATCTCTCTTCTACTGTACCTTCATCGCGTTTCCTCTTTTCGCCATTCGAACGAGGGATACCCAGGATCCCATTAATAGAATAAGAGCCTACAGGATCGTTGGAAGCGTTGGAAACGGGAGGTGATGCTGTGCTAGGAACTGAACAGAGGAAGAAAAATCAGAGTTTGAGAACAAGGAGAAAAAATGTGGACAACACTTTGTCTTTTTAATTCTAAAATCCCCAGAAATAACTCATCTAGGGAAAATGAATGCAATAGAAGGGTTGTACATGAAAAAGCACTATTGTATCATGTTAAATGGATAGAAAATAAAATGTGTATGGGAGCATTTGCAATATATTCCATTAGCAAAAATACTTCTAGTAAAAGTTATTCTTCTTTCTCTGCGGCATATGTGCATATGCTGTGAGGGCCGTGCACCTGTTTTTAAACACTACGCCTGCTCAGAGATCTGGCAACACTGTGTATTTTATCTGAAGACATAATTTGTGTCATGCAAACTACTGCTGATAATATGAGAAGGTGTAGGGCTTGAATATTGGTGCCAACACAGCATATGTGTGTATGCCACAGAGAAACAGTACAAATACTAAAAAGTACTAATAGAAGTATATTGCAAAAATGCTTCGTTTTCACATTGAAATGCAACATGCACATTTTATGTTTGGCCTTTTTAACCCTTAAAATAGTTTTTACATGAGATTAAAAAAAAAAACAAATAGAAAAAAGCTGATTATTGTGAAAGTAACAGGAAGTGCGTGTTTGTGTTCACTGGCTGATTAGCAAACATCTCCCTATTGGTAGATAGTGACACACCCCACAAGCATAGAAGCTATTTTTTACAATAAGTAAATACATAAAAACCTAAAAACTATAAAAAAAATTAAAATACCCTCTTTTAAATAGAAAAAAAGGAAAAAAATTTCCTTTAATGTTTTTTAACCCCTTTTTTTCCCCAGAGAGCATTGTACAAGCATCATCATACACCATAACTTATCTGAAAAGGTGCCAACCTTATGTTTAGTTATTTATTTATCTGATTTAATTTGCTTTAAGAGAGCTGTAAGCTGTAGGTTTTACAAAGTAACTTCTATTGCGCCACCTAATCACAAAATGTAATCAGATTTCAAGTGATCAAACATTTTCAACTCATATTTATACAAAAATGTATAGAAGGGTCCTGATAGTTTTTGCTTTTTTCATAATCTACTTCTCCCATTCTATTATTATCATTATTAATATCATTATTATTAGCATTATTATTAGCATTATTATTATTATTAGCATTAATTAAAGATATAAACCTATTAATAATCGTAGTGTTTGTAAGTGACGCTATCATGGTGACACAGTTGCCCAATTTCTACATTTCGAGTGATTCATTCTTGGGGAAAACATAATTTATTCCATTGACATCATTTTTTTCAGGAAGTGAAAGATGTTTCATATTTTCAATTAAATTTCTAGTCAATAGGAGGCAACTTTAGTGCTTTCTTGATGCAACAATAAGGAAATACAGGACTTTCATCTCCATTCAACAGTATGAAGTCATCATCTTTATAAGTGATTTATTTTACCGGTTATTCATTATCACAAGGTGTTTTTTAACCTCTTACACAACTATGTTCAGTATCACCAAAAGCTGGATGTCACACGGCACAAACAAGGTTAGTTATTACCTGATCTTCTCGGCCACATGGACGCACATAAATTAATTTAAAGGTTTTTCTTGAGTTTCAAAACATTTAAAGGGACGCAGAAATGAAATATAAACTTTCATGAATCAGCTAATGGACACAAATTATATAACAACTAATTCTATTGTCAAAATGACCTCTTTCTCTTAGTCTCCTTTGATTAAACTTAGCTCCTTACAATAAGAGCATGTTTATTTGCTCTTATAATGCACAAGTCACGTGCACACTCTTTAGCCTACCTCAGTATGCTTTCGTGGAAAGGAGCTAAATTTAAATAAAGATTGGCAAGAAAATAAGTATAATTTGTAAACAGGATTTTTTTAAAGCTCATATATAGGGGTAAATGTATTAATGTGCGAGCGGACATGATACGATGTAGCATATCATGTCTGCCGCACATCGATAAATGCAGAAAGCATACGATGTCTGCATTTATCATTGCACCAGCCGTTCTTGTGAACGGCTGGTGCAATGCCGCCCCCTGCAGATTTGCGGCCAATCGGCCGTTAGCAGGGGATGTCAATCAACCCAATCGTATTCGATCGGGTTCATTTTTGTCTGCCGTACCAGAGCAGGCGGACACGTTATGGAGCAACGGTCTATACAGAGCTTGATAAATTGACCCCATAGGGTTTTTCTTCACTGTTTTTTTCCCACTGTTCCACTAGTTTTGGTAGCTTATGAAAATGCAGTAAATGAGTAAAAAAAAAAAAAGTGGGCTAGTAAATTTTAACCACATGACTAGTAAACTATAGTGATATTTTTCCACCCATCTACATATATGAGTTTTACGTCTCTTTAACCTGTGCTAAAAGCTAATTAAGAAAATCAGAATACAGCCGCCACTGGACACGATGCACTGCAATATCAGAAAGCTCAGTATTGTCACTATAATCAGGAAATGACTGTAAAAAAACATTATTACACCCCAAGCTGTGTAAAAATACTAAATAACAGAAATACCTAGAGCCCTGGACAGATCACATTTCCCAAACACTTTATCTGAGCCTAAGAGCTTCTGAATACCAAGTTACACCATCTGTAGCAGGGAAGGTCAGAAGTCTTATGTTCAACTGAAAATTCTGAACTTTGCTCATAGCAACAAGTCAGATATTGCAATTGAATTACCGATAGTGTGCCCTGGTGCGCTTACTGGCGTTCCTGATCCGTCTGGAGTAGGGTGGAACGGTTGCTGTACTTTCGTTCTGATGATCCTAAAACACAAAGATGCAATTACTACCCCCAATATCAAACACCGCTGTACAATAAGGCTTTTCTTTATATTATATAATTTATCATTTTGATTTCCTTTTCTGTTAGTGGCAACATTCCCAACATAATATAATACATCATAAAATCAGGTGGCACAGTAGTTGGACCATTCTAATGTATATACATACATAGAGATGAGGTGATGAAGATATGGCCAATGAATGGAACATACACATGTATGCATGCACCTGATTGGCTCGCTGGCTGTATCACCTTTTGGAGTAGCACAAGAGCATAACATTGGCTATGTATTTAAGTGAGCTTGTTGTAAGCTCACTTTTTTCGCTCTTGTTTAATTATATATAACAGTTTTTTGTAGATGTCACCACCCCAATAATCCATTCATTTTGTATTGATTCATTTTTTATTGGATTTAATGTGTTTCTAATATTCAAAGCACTGTCCTCCATCTTAGCTGTCTCTTTAGAGCCATATTAGTCTCGCCTGCTTATCAGTGTTGATATTCCCCAGTGTGACAAATCTAGTGACTGTTAAGTGAAACTTAAAGGGACACTCAAGTCAAAATTAAACTTTTATGATTCAGAGAGAGCAGCAATTTTAAACAACTTTTCCAATTTACCTCCATTAACAAAATGAGCTCAGTCTTTTTATATTTACACTTTTTGAGTCAGCAGCTCCTACTGAGCATGTGCAAGAATTCACAGACTATATGTATATGCAATTGTGATTGGCTGATGATTGTCACATGATACAGGAGTGGAAATATAAATCACTTTGACATTTGTCAGAAAACAATCTACTACTCATTTGAAATTCAGACTAAGTGCTATTGCATTGTCTTTTTATCATGTATTTGTTGTTTATGCAAATCTACTGCATTTACTGGTCCTTTAAAGTGCCATAAAATATGTTGAGATATTTGCATATCCTGAAAGGACTAATTAAGTAAAAATAGTTTGCATTAAAAAATTGTTTACAAATAAGCAAACTTAGTTACATAGCCATGCTGTCTGGAGTAGTCTGATCCACCCCCCTTATCAGTGTTTAGCATCAGAAACACAGGCACAAGGTTCAGACCACTTTATTTTAGAAAATATTGACAGACCGACGCACTGTGAACCTGACGAACCCAAACAGACAATTTCTCGTTGGCCTGACGATCTTTTGAATATTGGGGGCCATACAATGAAGCTAAGTATTGTGCTCAGCATATACTGGGTGTGTATTCTGCATACAATTCCCTATTTTATGCACTGAATTGGGTATTAAAAGCCAGCAGTGCTTTGATGTATTGGTGTTGGTTTTGTAAGATCTCTGTAAATTGCATTAGCACTCGAAAGCAAACAGACCCACTTCTCTGCAGTCCTGGTCAGACCAACTCTAATACAATACATGAGAGCAGCTCCACATCTCTGTATAAAGCTCTGGGAACTGGTACTTTACAGCACTTTATCAATAGATAACCTGTTGTCCGTTTAACAAAGGCTACAAGACCAATAAAACATCACCTGTGTTGTTCTTTACAAGCCCCTCTTTACTACTTCCAAGGTAAATATTTCTAGTTGATGATCTACAGTCACTAAGTAGTCAAAGAAGTGTCCTGTGATAAAATGATTTTTTACATTAATGTTATTCTACAGAACTGACTCATTTAAATGGATATTAAAGTGATGGTAAACCTTAACAAATCAAATGCCATATTTTTAATCTTTGTCAGGTTATAAGCAACCAATAGTGCAATAAAAAAATGTTGAAACACACAATAGCCATCAAGGCAATTGCACTGACCCATGAGAATAAAATTCCATTTTAATATACTTAAAAAATAGATGTATGATAAAACATTCAGCTTTATTGTTGATAAACTATAAAAATGTTTGCAACAGATTTGTACCTTACTAATAAAAAGTTTTAAGTTACTCAAACTAAACAGAACAGCTAAAAACAGATGTACAAAATCAATAGTTAACACTACACAATGAGTTTATAACTTTTTAAAAGTATCTATCATCTATCTATCTATCTATCTATCTATCTATCTATCTGTCTCTACCCGAAATCTATCTATCATCTATCTCTCTATATATCCAACATCTATCTATCTATCTATCTATCTATCTATCTGTCTGTCTGTCTGTCTGTCTGTCTGTCTGTCTATCTATCTATCTATCTATCTATATATCTTTCTATCTACCCAGCCTCTTCTATCTATCTACCTATCTATCATCTATCTAGTTATTATCTATCTATCTATCTATCTATCTTTCTATCTATCTGTCTCTCTGTCTATGTATCTTAGTCTGTCTATCCTATGTATATGCTTTTCTTTATTTGAGACACAGTGGTAAAACATATGTTTTTAAGCTAATTTCTTCTCTTTAGTCTTATTCTATAATACAATTTAAATGTTTTATCTATTCAGTTGTGTCTAAAAAAAAAAGTAATTTGCCAAAGATTGATTGTTTTTTTTAAAAAAAGCTGTGATTGTGTACAATATGTTTCATCTAAGGGGTTACCCTTAACCAAACCCCTAATCAGGGGCGGACTAATCAGCCGGGGACCTGGACCAAGGGCCCAGCATGTAGGGGGACCCACAAATGGCATCTCCATGGCTCCTGGTGTGCTGCTTAAGCTGGGGTTGACAGCTGTCCTATCAGTAACTAAGCAGTTAAGTGTGGGTTTAGTGAGGGGCCTGGCCCCTGAATGGGGGCCTTGTGCCAGGATGTGGGGACTCTTGCATCGGGGGCCTAGAGTGAGGGGGTCCTGTCGGGGGTCTGTCGCTGTGAGGACCATGGAGTGTGGGGTCTGGCCCTGGAGGTTGGGGGACCTGTCTCTGGCCCTTGACGCTGGGGGTACTGGCCCTTGAGGTTGGGGGGCCTGGTGAGGGCCGGACAGGGAGGCTACAATGTTAATTTGCATACATTTGGGTCAGTGTGAGACAGTGGGGGCCCTTCCCTAATTTTTGCCCGGGGGCCCTGATTGGTCTCAGTACGCCCCTGCCCCTAATACTAAACACTAACCCCCTAACTCTGCCCCTAAAGCTTGTATACCGGGCACTAGATCATATAAATCATGTAACATATACAAATAGCGCAAATATATACGTGTTTTGTCCATGCACTGTTTAATTCTTTTTCTCAACTCAATGATATGATGTGACCATGTTCAAGTGACTCCGAGCTATGTAATGCATCTTATAATGCATCTTATAATGATATATTTTTACAGTCCCATGTGGGGGAAGGGGATTTCCCTCCCTAAATATTAATAAAGCGATACTGCTGACTTTCATACAGAATAATATAGGCTTTATTAACTTGATGTGAGTGCACTGCCCTTTCCAGTCTCAGAACAAAACTCTATTATATGTCAGCTTAGTTCTTTTTGCCTTCTTTAGTGCTGAGTAATTTGGGAAGTTTAATAACTGTTTTTGGGAAGCAGGTGTATTGCACACACACTCATAGATTTTATCTTAGAGTCAAATGAACAATGATTTTTGGCATAAAACTACAGTGAAACTAACGCAACTGGAAAATGAAAAATTGTTTTATGTTTATTGCATTTAGCGTGTGATTTGGAAGGCCTGAGTCCATGCCCTGCATTATAATTTCTACTGCATGTCTTATTTGCATCCTTAAATGATATTTAATTTTTTGTGTGTTTCTTTTTGGTTATTGTCTTAGGATCTTTTGAGTTCTGGCTTAAAACACCCTGAAGTGCCATAGAGAGTGTTTTTATCGATTTCACCAATGCAGTGAAACTAGACATTGGGAATGGGTGCAGCAGATTACATAGTGAGCTATAAATTATTTCTGACAGTAAAGCAATAGTGTCAGAGAGCTGAGCACAAGTCCTGTGTCACTATTAGATTCCTCTTAAGCCTGATGACACTGTTGGAAAGGTTAAATGTCTGATGGAACCGTATACCTAGAGGGCCAAGTATCCAACAGCCCAGCAAGAGATACTGGCAGCTGTATCAGTGCTTTAGGAATTTATATTTATCTTAATATTGATTGCAATTCAGGGCCCATACATTCTCTAGTAGACAGGCTGAGCTCTTAGTAACGAATGAATCCATTAAAATCTGTTTAATTCCTCCAAATAGGTAGCTATTGGATATATAACTATGTATTGTCATATCAAGGAGAAAAATGAATTTGTGTGTGTGTGTGTATATTATATATATATATATATATATATATATATATATATATGTTATTTTTGGGGGAGTGTCTTTGTATTTTTCAAACTAAATGTATGGTTTAATTTATTTATTTTTATATTATAGTTGTTCTTGTTATCTTCTGTACTTATCATCTTACCAGATATTTATTTATTATTATTTATTTATTATCAGGTATTTGTAGAGCGCCAACAGATTCTAATATATTTTGGTTAATTGTTTTTTAAGTGGTTTATTATTATTTTTTTCAATATATCATGCACAAGGCACAAATACCACACCTAACATTTTGTGCTTTTTAATAACTGTTATGTAAAAACCTTATTTACATATTATATAAAAAATTAAAATCATGTGAAGTGAAAATGTGTAACTATATAGTTAATGTTATACAGTGATTAAAAAAAGCTTTCAAAATTAGAAGATTTTTGTTCTCAGAAGCACAATCAAAATTTGGGAACCTTTCCCCGTCTTTAGATTAGATAAATAAAAGTTACTTGAACAATTGTTTATTTTATTTATTTATTAATTTATTTTTGTAAACACAGAACACTGAATGGTGGAGAAAAAAAACCACATTGAGATTTTGGGTTTAACTCATAACTGTGCAACTATCTACCAACTATCAATAGACCTGGGATCAAGTAGATCACTTTGAGAAAAATCCCCAAATCAGTTGCTCTGTGAATTCAGATTGGTTGTAAAGTTATTGTTTACATTCAACGTACATATCCCAAGTCAGTAAAACTCAGTCATTGAAAACAAAGAACCTGCTTGCTATTACATGTATAACAGGTGAACCATGCTCAAATAACTGAATTGAAATCAACTTGAGGTTGACCAATTCAAGGTCTAAACTTGGGGATTTATTGTCACATAGCCCTTACCTGCTGACTTGCTATAATTAGGGCTTAAGAACCTTTATTATTGTATTATAGACACACCAGTCAAAAAAAAAAAAAAAAAATTATATATATATATATATATATATATATATATATATATATATATATATATATATAAATTCAGACATGAAAATAAACAAATATACATATACCATTTGGTCATAATTAGTCTACGTTTTCAGTTAACAGGTTAAAAAAAAATATAAAGTACAAAAATAATTTAGTATTGCTTAAATTCTTTATAGCTAACTTTGCAATGTTTAAATTCAGAGCAAAGTCAGTTAAACCAAGAACAATAAAGTTTAAACAGACAGCATTTATTGTAAACTCCCTTTACAAGACGGTTAAACTTCAGCCTTTCTGAGAACAGGTTGAGTTTTATTTAACTTGATTCATTTCAAATTTAGCCAACTTTTGTAAATGTTTTTCTACCTTCTTAAAAAATGGCTTATATAAACATAAGACATAATATTATAATTTACTTGGCTAACACAGCAAATAAAAATGCATAAAAAGATAATAAAATATAGAATACCAAAAAAGATAGTATTAGGTTACAATATTCAGGCATCTTCTGGTTTACAACATTTGGTTGAAATTATTTATCTAAATTTTCTCTCTCTAACAGCCTGAACTCTAAGTCCTGGTATCCACTGATGTTGCCAACTGTGACTTTAAAGGGGCAGTTTACTCAAAAATGTTCTCCCCTTTAATTTGTTCCCAATGATCCACTTTACCTGCTGGAGTGTATTAAATTGTTTACAAGTATTCCCATTACCCTTATATTGCATTTGAAATAGTTTATTTAGCCTGTGGTATCCCCACCCATCCTGAAAGTTTTTGGTCTCAAGGCCAAGCCGTGTTAACACAGCCAGTAGAAGAAATTACACTCCCAGTGGGTAATAGAAGAGATAAGGTAATAAAATGTTTAATTTTCCATTGTTCTCTCCAAGTACTGGTGATTGGTTTATGGACAAATATAAGATAAAGAAGCATTTATATGTACACAATGTGATTATACCTACATGCTCAACCCATTTGATTAGGTTCAAAACACCAAACCAGCTATTTTATATACACGAATAAGCCTTAAAAAGCAAATCTCATACATTTTATACTCTGCAGCTGGTAAATAAAGTAATTGGAAACACTTTAATGAAAAAACTATTTTACAGTATACTGTCCCTTTAATGAAGATACTTGTTAATACCATCACTTAATTAATACACAGTTTTTAACAGTAATGGAAATCTGGAGACAAATGATTTTACTTCCTCTACGCCTGTGCTCAGGCCTCCCCAACAGGCCAGATTTTGAGGATATCTAAACTAGAGCACAGGTGAAATAATTAGCAGATTAGTAAACATGGCTATTTACCTGCTCTCGTCCTAGGTAATCCTGAAAATCTGCCCTGTTAGGGAGGGCTGAGTTCTACACATATTTTGTTCTTTATTCTACAAACTTAATCAATCAATCCACTACCCTTTGCTATATACAGAGGATTATGTCAGTTATAACATGCAAACTGATATCAGATAATCTGTAACACATTTTTATGAAAATAATTCCATACCTAAAATAAGGTTCCAGATTCACACTTTAGTATATGATCATATTTTGGCTCAATTAAAAAATAAAAATAATAATATGTAGAATATATACACATCTATAAGATACAGTTAGTTTTATAAGCCTTTTACACTACCATAAAAGATTAATTATTCTTCAGAACATGAATCACTTATATTTATTATATTTTAAAAAATGTATAACAAAACATTTGGGAAAATAATAGAATAATTTGGGAATTATTGCATTGCTAAAGGATGCATCAAGCAACAAATGTAACAATCCCATAGAAAGATGCAGTGGAAATTCCTGATTATTTTTATGTAAACAACAAATTCAGGGAGTCAAGCACCTGAACTAATGAAGTTTGTTTTCTTATGCATTTGCGTGTTATGGTTGATTGACTTGTAAACTATATATACAAAGATTTCCTCATTCCGCTGAGTATAGTCAGCACCTCATATCAGAAACTGGCTTAGGGATCAGTATATCTTGTGTTTAGAAGTGAGATATTCCCTGTATGTGGTTATCCAAACTAAGGGTATTGACTAACATTTTCTAAGGCTTGAGAGATGCTACTAAGGCTTGCGAGATGCTACAAGCTCTAGTCTCAATTACACACCCAGTCGGCTTTCACTAAAAAGGATGTTGAAAATCCCACCTCTACCTGATTATAAATGATTTTATATGAGTTCTTGCTGGAAACAGTATTTCATTAGATCAGCAATGACAGAATTCTGTTTTGGAATCTGAAGTTGACAACATTGATATGCAAAACATTGTTAACAGTTACTTTTATTTATTTCTGCATCTAATATAGGGTGTATTGAAATGTACTACATTTTACCTTTTTAACATTCATCCAACCTTAAAGGGACACTGAACCCAATTTTTTTCTTTCATGATTCAGATAGAGCATGACATTTTAAGCAACTTTCTAATTTACTCCTATTATCAATTTTTCATCGTTCTCTTGCTATCTTTATTTAAAAGGCAGGAATGTAGATCTTAGCAGCCAGCCCATTTTAAGTTCAGCACCCTGGATAGCGCTTGCTTATTAGAGGATTACATTTACCCACCAATGAGCAAGCATTACACAGGTTCTCAACCAAAAATGGACAGGCTGCTATGCATCACATTCCTGCTTTTTAAATAAAGATAGCAAGAGAACGAAGACAAATTGATAATTGGAGTAAATTAGAAAGTTGCTTAAAATTGTTGCTCTATCTGAATCATGAAAGAAAAAAATTGGGTTTAGTGTCACTTTAAATAAACCAACATTTTATTTTCAGACATGTGTCTTGTCTATAACTAGTGAACAAGTGTTCTGCAGTGTAAGTTATGCGCCAACATGTATTTCCTACAAGTTTGTTTATAAATGTAATAAATAGCTTAACCAACATATATTGATCTATCTATCTATTTATCTATCTATCTTCTATCTATCATTTATCTTTCTGTCTATCTATCTATCTATCTATCTATCTATCTATCTGTCTGTCTATCTATATATTGATCTATATCTATCTATCATCTATCTGTCTATCTATCTATCTATCTATCTATCTATCTATCTATCTATCTATCTAATCTATGTATCTATCTAATCTATCTATCTATCTATCTATCTTCTATCTATCATTTATCTATCTATCTATCTATCTATCTATCTATTTATCTATCTATTTATC
This sequence comes from Bombina bombina, assembly GCF_027579735.1. Lineage (NCBI taxonomy): Eukaryota > Metazoa > Chordata > Amphibia > Anura > Bombinatoridae > Bombina > Bombina bombina. Next base: position 23,458,364 of record NC_069507.1, on the reverse strand, counting down.
TATATATATATTATCTATCTATCTATCTATCTATCTATCTATCTGTCTGTCTATCTATATATTGATCTATATCTATCTATCATCTATCTGTCTATCTATCTATCTATCTATCTAATCTATGTATCTATCTAATCTATCTATCTATCTATCTATCTATCTATCTTCTATCTATCATTTATCTATCTATCTATCTATTTATCTATCTATGTATCTATATATATATATTATCTATCTATCTATCTATCTATCTATAAGTATCTATCTAATCTATGTATCTATCTAATCTATATATATATATATATATATATATATATATATATATCTATTATCTATCTATCTATCTATCTATCATCTATCTATAATGTATCTATCTATCATTTATCTATCTATCATCTATCTATGTATCATTTATATATCTATTTATCTATCTATCAATCTATCTATGTATAATTTATCTATCTGTCTATCTATCTCTCTGTATCTACCTATCTTATCTATCTATCTATCTATCATTTATCTATCATCTATCTATGTATCATTTATCTATCTTTCTATATCTATCAATCTATCTATCCTATATATACAAGCACATGTCTATCATCTATGTTTCTATTTTACTATTACATTTTGGTAATTACATTTTGAAGTGACTAACTGATGTGTAAAGGGAAAAAAAGTATAAAACTATAAAAAAGGTGACATATAAACTCTTAATTGATTCATTTTACATAAGTAAATCAGAAAAATGTAACCTTCTTTAGGGAAAAACTATATACCTCTGTGTTTTTTTTTACCCTTAAAGGGACAGTCTACACCAGAATTTTTATTGTTTTAAAAGATAGATAATCCATTTATTACCCATTTCCCAGTTTTGCATAACTAACACAGTTATAATAATATACGTTTAACCTCTGTGATTATCTTGTATCTAAGCCTCTGCAAACTGCCCCTTTTTTCAGTTCTTTTGACAGACTTGCAGTCTAGCCAATCAGTGCCTGCTCCCAGATAACTTCTCGTGCACGAGCACAGTGTTATCTATATGAAATACGTGAACTAACACCCTCTAGTGGTGAAAAACTGTTAAAATGCAATCTGAAAGAGGTGGGTTTCAAGGTCTAAGAAATAAGCATATGAACCTCCTAGGTTAAGCTTTCAACTAAGAATACCAAGAGTACAAAGCAAAATTGGTGATAAAAGTAAATTGGAAAATTGTTTAAAATAACATGCCCTATCTGCATCATGAAAGTTTATTTTGGCCTAGACTGTCCCTTTAAGGCATTAGTAAAAAACACACAGATATATATACACACATCTATATATAAATATTTATATATATATATATATATATATATATATATATATATATATATATATCTGTGTTCATCTGTATTTCGAAAAATATCAATATTTTATATTTTATTTTTAACTCTGCTCCATAAGAATTGATTGAGCGCCTGAAATGTGCCACTCACATAAATCCAGGGACTTTATTCAGGTGCTATGTTCATGCTATTGAATAAGCAATTTGGGAGGGTGAATTAACTGCAGTTGCTAGAAAGTCCCTGAAGAAATATTAAAATTGCTGGCAGACCAAATCAATACTCACTGAACACCCTGCACAAGTGGCCTTGGGTTCTCTGTAATAGATAAGCTCACACCAGTTTGCTAGATAAAAGGGGGAATCCTCACAGCACATTTGGGTTTCTGGCTCTGTCCATTTTAACAGAAACTGAACCTGTTTTTCCTCTTTTAGCCACACCATGCTTGTTGTTCTGAAACCAAATTATTGTTTGCATCTCAGATCAAACTTTCTCCCTTATTCTGAAAAACATGCAAAAGATTCTCTTTATGTGTTATAACTGTAGGAATGTGTGTCTGTTCTATAGTATATGTTTAGATTAGTGCATTGGTGATGCACTATATGTGTGTATAGAAGGAACATATGTGTGTCTGTTCTATAGTATATGTTTAGATTAGTGCATTGGTGATGCACTATATGTGTGTATAGAAGGAACATATGTGTGTCTGTTCTATAGTATATGTTTAGATTAGTGCATTGGTGATGCACTATATGTGTGTATAGAAGGAACATATGTGTGTCTGTTCTATAGTATATGTTTAGATTAGTGCATTGGTGATGCACTATATGTGTGTACAGAAGGAACATATGTGTGTCTGTTCTATAGTATATGTTTAGATTAGTGCATTGGTGATGCACTATATGTGTGTATAGAAGGAACATATGTGTGTCTGTTTTATAGTATATGTTTAGATTAGTGCATTGGTGATGCACTATATGTGTGTACAGAAGGAACATATGTGTGTCTGTTCTATAGTATATGTTTAGATTAGTGCATTAATGATCCACTATATGTGTGTACAGAAGGAACATATGTGTGTCTGTTCTATAGTATATGTTTAGATTAGTACATTGGTGATGCACTATATGTGTGTACAGAAGGAACATGTGTGTGTCTGTTCTGTAGTATATGTGTCTGCCTTGCAGTGAATGTATGTATAACTATAGATCTGTGTCTGTTCTGCAGTATATGCGTGTATAAATATAGATCTTTGTCTGTTCTGCAGTGTATGTGTGTATAACTATAGACCTGTGTCTGTTCTGCAGTATATGTGTGTATAAATATAGACCTTTGTCTGTTCTGCAGTGTATGTGTGTATAAATATAGACCTGTGTCTGTTCTGCAGTGTATGTGTGTATAAATATAGACCTGTGTCTGTTCTGCAGTGTATGTGTGTATAAATATAGACCTGTGTCTGTTCTGCAGTATATATGTGTATACATATAGACCTGTGTCTGTTCTGCAGTATATACCATATGTGTATAAATATAGACCTGTGTCTGTTCTGCAGTATATATGTGTATACATATAGACCTGTGTCTGTTCTGCAGTATATACCATATGTGTATAAATATAGACCTGTGTCTGTTCTGCAGTATATGTGTGTATAGAGAGAGGCTAGTAGTGTGTCTGTACAGCAGTATATGTGTCTATAGAGAGAGGCTAGTAGTGTGTCTGTACAGCAGTATATGTGTCTATAGAGAGAGGCTAGTAGTGTGTCTGTTCTGCAGTATATGTGTCTATAGAGAGAGGCTAGTAGTGTGTCTGTACAGCAGTATATGTGTCTATAGAGAGAGGCTAGTAGTGTGTCTGTACATCAGTATATGTGTCTATAGAGAGAGGCTAGTAGTGTGTCTGTACAGCAGTATATGTGTCTATAGAGAGAGGCTAGTAGTGTGTCTGTACAGCAGTATATGTGTATATAGATAGAGGCTAGTAGTGTGTCTGTTCTGCTGTATATGTGTCTATAGAGAGAGGCTAGTAGTGTGTCTGTACAGCAGTATATGTGTCTTTAGAGAGAGGCTAGTAGTGTGTCTGTACAGCAGTATATGTGTCTATAGAGAGAGGCTAGTAGTGTGTCTGTACAGCAGTATATGTGTCTATAGAGAGAGGCTAGTAGTGTGTCTGTACAGTAGTATATGTGTCTATAGAGAGAGGCTAGTAGTGTGTCTGTACAGTAGTATATGTGTCTATAGAGAGAGGCTAGTAGTGTGTCTGTCTGCAGTATATGTGTCTGTACAGCAGTATATGTGTGTATAGAGAGAGGCTAGTAGTGTGTCTGTACAGCAGTATATGTGTCTATAGAGAGAGGCTAGTAGTGTGTCTGTACAGCAGTATATGTGTATATAGATAGAGGCTAGTAGTGTGTCTGTACTGTACTGCAGTATATGTGTCTATAGAGAGAGGCTAGTAGTGTGTCTGTCTGCAGTATATGTGTCTGTACAGCAGTATATGTGTGTATAGAGAGAGTCTAGTAGTGTGTCTGTACAGCAGTATATGTGTCTATAGAGAGAGGCTAGTAGTGTGTCTGTACAGCAGTATATGTGTATATAGATAGAGGCTAGTAGTGTGTCTGTACTGTACTGCAGTATATGTGTCTATAGAGAGAGGCTAGTAGTGTGTCTGTACAGCAGTATATGTGTATATAGATAGAGTCTAGTAGTGTGTCTGTACAGTAGTATATGTGTCTATAGAGAGAGGCTAGTAGTGTGTCTGTACAGCAGTACATGTGTCTATAGAGAGAGGCTAGTAGTGTGTCTGTACAACAATGCATGTGTCTATAGAGAGAGGCTAGTAGTGTGTCTGTACAGCAGTATATGTGTGTATAGAGAGAGGCTAGTAGTGTGTCTGTACAGCAGTATATGTGTCTATAGAGAGAGGCTAGTAGTGTGTCTGTACAGCAGTATATGTGTCTATAGAGAGAGGCTAGTAGTGTGTCTGTACAGCAGTATAAGTGTCTATAGAGAGAGGCTAGTAGTGTGTCTGTACAGCAGTATATGTGTCTATAGAGAGAGGCTAGTAGTGTGTCTGTACAGCAGTATATGTGTCTGTACAGCAGTATATGTGTCTGTACAGCAGTATATGTGTCTATAGAGAGAGGCTAGTAGTGTGTCTGTACAGCAGTATATGTGTCTATAGAGAGAGGCTAGTAGTGTGTCTGTACAGCAGTATATTTGTCTATAGAGAGAGGCTAGTAGTGTGTCTGTACAGCAGTATATTTGTCTATAGAGAGAGGCTAGTAGTGTGTCTGTACAGCAGTATATGTGTCTATAGAGAGAGGCTAGTAGTGTGTCTGTACAACAGTATATGTGTCTATAGAGAGAGGCTAGTAGTGTGTCTGTACAGCAGTATATGTGTCTATAGAGAGAGGCTAGTAGTGTGTCTGTACAGCAGTATATGTGTATATAGATAGAGGCTAGTAGTGTGTCTGTTCTGCAGTATATGTGTCTATAGAGAGAGGCTAGTAGTGTGTCTGTACAGCAGTATATGTGTCTATAGAGAGAGGCTAGTAGTGTGTCTGTACAGCAGTATAAGTGTCTATAGAGAGAGGCTAGTAGTGTGTCTGTACAGCAGTATATGTGTCTATAGAGAGAGGCTAGTAGTGTGTCTGTACAGCAGTATATGTGTATATAGATAGAGGCTAGTAGTGTGTCTGTTCTGCAGTATATGTGTCTATAGAGAGAGGCTAGTAATGTGTCTGTACAGCAGTATATGTGTCTATAGAGAGAGGCTAGTAGTGTGTCTGTACAGCAGTATATGTGTCTATAGAGAGAGGCTAGTAGTGTGTCTGTACAGCAGTATATGTGTCTATAGAGAGAGGCTAGTAGTGTGTCTGTACAGTAGTATATGTGTCTATAGAGAGAGGCTAGTAGTGTGTCTGTACAGTAGTATATGTGTCTATAGAGAGAGGCTAGTAGTGTGTCTGTCTACAGTATATGTGTCTGTACAGCAGTATATGTGTGTATAGAGAGAGGCTAGTAGTGTGTCTGTACAGCAGTATATGTGTCTATAGAGAGAGGCTAGTAGTGTGTCTGTACAGCAGTATATGTGTATATAGATAGAGGCTAGTAGTGTGTCTGTACTGCAGTATATGTGTCTATAGAGAGAGGCTAGTAGTGTGTCTGTACAGCAGTATAAGTGTATATAGATAGAGTCTAGTAGTGTGTCTGTACAGTAGTATATGTGTCTATAGAGAGAGGCTAGTAGTGTGTCTGTACAGCAGTACATGTGTCTATAGAGAGAGGCTAGTAGTGTGTCTGTACAGCAATGCATGTGTCTATAGAGAGAGGCTAGTAGTGTGTCTGTACAGCAGTATATGTGTCTATAGAGAGAGGCTAGTAGTGTGTCTGTACAGCAGTATATGTGTCTATAGAGAGAGGCTAGTAGTGTGTCTGTACAGCAGTATATGTGTCTATAGAGAGAGGCTAGTAGTGTGTCTGTACAGCAGTATATGTGTCTATAGAGAGAGGCTAGTAGTGTGTCTGTACAGCAGTATATGTGTCTGTTCTGCAGTATATGTGTCTATAGAGAGAGGCTAGTAGTGTGTCTGTACAGTAGTATATGTGTCTATAGAGAGAGGCTAGTAGTGTGTCTGTACAGCAGTATATATGTCTATAGAGAGAGGCTAGTAGTGTGTCTGTACAGCAATGCATGTGTCTATAGAGAGAGGCTAGTAGTGTGTCTGTACAGCAGTATATGTGTCTGTACAGCAGTATATGTGTCTATAGAGAGAGTCTAGTAGTGTGTCTGTACAGCAGTATATGTGTCTATAGAGAGAGGCTAGTAGTGTGTCTGTACAGTAGTATATGTGTCTATAGAGAGAGGCTAGTAGTGTGTCTGTACAGCAGTATATGTGTCTATAGAGAGAGGCTAGTAGTGTGTCTGTACAGCAGTATAAGTGTATACAGAGAGAGGCTAGTAGTGTGTCTGTACAGCAGTATATGTGTCTATAGAGAGAGGCTATTAGTGTGTCTGTACAGCAGTATATGTGTCTATAGAGAGAGGCTAGTAGTGTGTCTGTACAGCAGTATATGTGTCTGTACAGCAGTATATGTGTCTATAGAGAGCGGCTAGTGGTGTGTCTGTACAGCAGTATATGTGTCTATAGAGAGAGGCTAGTGGTGTGTCTGTACAGCAGTATATGTGTCTATAGAGAGAGGCTAGTAGTGTGTCTGTACAGCAGTATATGTGTCTATAGAGAGAGGCTAGTAGTGTGTCTGTATAGCAGTATATGTGTCTATAGAGAGAGGCTAGTAGTGTGTCTGTACAGCAGTATATGTGTCTGTACAGCAGTATATGTGTCTGTACAGCAGTATATGTGTCTATAGAGAGAGGCTAGTAGTGTGTCTGTACAGCAGTATATGTGTCTATAGAGAGAGGCTAGTAGTGTGTTTGTACAGCAGTATATGTGTCTATAGAGAGAGGCTAATAGTGTTTCTGTACAGCAGTATATGTGTCTATAGAGAGAGGCTAGTAGTGTGTCTGTACAGCAATATATGTGTCTATAGAGAGAGGCTAGTAGTGTGTCTGTACAGCAGTATATGTGTCTATAGAGAGAGGCTAGTAGTGTGTCTGTTCTGCAGTATATGTGTCTATAGAGAGAGGCTAGTAGTGTGTCTGTACAGCAGTATATGTGTCTATAGAGAGAGGCTAGTAGTGTGTCTGTACAGTAGTATATGTGTCTATAGAGAGAGGCTAGTAGTGTGTCTGTATAGTAGTATATGTGTCTATAGAGAGAGGCTAGTAGTGTGTCTGTACAGCAGTATATGTGTCTATAGAGAGAGGCTAGTAGTGTCTGTTCTGCAGTATATGTGTCTATAGAGAGAGGCTAGTAGTGTGTCTGTTCTGCAGTATATGTGTCTATAGAGAGAGGCTAGTAGTGTGTCTGTACAGCAGTATATGTGTCTATAGAGAGAGGCTAGTAGTGTGTCTGTTCTGCAGTATATGTGTCTATAGAGAGAGGCTAGTAGTGTGTCTGTTCTGCAGTATATGTGTCTATAGAGAGAGGCTAGTAGTGTGTCTGTACAACAGTATATGTGTCTATAGAGAGAGGCTAGTAGTGTGTCTGTACAGTAGTATATGTGTCTATAGAGAGAGGCTAGTAGTGTGTCTGTAAAGTAGTATATGTGTCTATAGAGAGAGGCTAGTAGTGTGTCTGTACAGCAGTATATGTGTCTATAGAGAGAGGCTAGTAGAGTGTCTGTACAGCAGTATATCTGTCTATAGAGAGAGGCTAGTAGTGTGTCTGTACAGCAGTATATGTGTCTATAGAGAGAGGCTAGTAGTGTGTCTGTACAGCAGTATATGTGTCTATAGAGAGAGGCTAGTAGTGTGTCTGTTCTGCAGTATATGTGTCTATAGAGAGAGGCTAGTAGTGTGTCTGTTCTGCAGTATATGTGTCTGTACAGCAGTATATGTGTCTATAGAGAGAGGCTAGTAGTGTGTCTGTTCTGCAGTACATGTGTCTATAGAGAGAGGCTAGTAGTGTGTCTGTACAGCAGTATATGTGTCTATAGAGAGAGGCTACTAGTGTGTCTGTACAGTAGTATATGTGTCTATAGAGAGAGGCTAGTAGTGTGTCTGTCTGTACAGCAGTATATGTGTCTATAGAGAAAGGCTAGTAGTGTGTCTGTTCTGCAGTATATGTGTCTATAGAGAGAGGCTAGTAGTGTGTCTGTACAGCAGTATATGTGTCTATAGAGAGAGGCTAGTAGTGTGTCTGTACAGCAGTATATGTGTCTATAGAGAGAGGCTAGTAGTGTGTCTGTACAGCAGTATATGTGTCTATAGAGAGAGGCTAGTAGTGTGTCTGTTCTGCAGTATATGTGTCTATAGAGAGAGGCTAGTAGTGTGTCTGTTCTGCAGTATATTTGTGTATAGAGAGAGGCTAGTAGTGTGTCTGTTCTGCAGTATATGTGTGTATAGAGAGAGGCTAGTAGTGCGTCTGTTCAGTAGTATATGTGTCTATAGAGAGAGGCTAGTAGTGTGTCTGTACAGCAGTATATGTGTCTATAGAGAGAGGCTAGTAGTGTGTCTGTACAGCAGTATATGTGTCTATAGAGAGAGGCTAGTAGTGTGTCTGTTCTGCAGTATATGTGTCTATAGAGAGAGGCTAGTAGTGTGTCTGTTCTGCAGTATATGTGTCTGTACAGCAGTATATGTGTCTATAGAGAGAGGCTAGTAGTGTGTCTGTTCTGCAGTACATGTGTCTCTAGAGAGAGGCTAGTAGTGTGTCTGTACAGCAGTATATGTGTCTATAGAGAGAGGCTACTAGTGTGTCTGTACAGTAGTATATGTGTCTATAGAGAGAGGCTAGTAGTGTGTCTGTCTGTACAGCAGTATATGTGTCTATAGAGAAAGGCTAGTAGTGTGTCTGTTCTGCAGTATATGTGTCTATAGAGAGAGGCTAGTAGTGTGTCTGTACAGCAGTATATGTGTCTATAGAGAGAGGCTAGTAGTGTGTCTGTACAGCAGTATATGTGTCTATAGAGAGAGGCTAGTAGTGTGTCTGTACAGCAGTATATGTGTCTATAGAGAGAGGCTAGTAGTGTGTCTGTTCTGCAGTATATGTGTCTATAGAGAGAGGCTAGTAGTGTGTCTGTTCTGCAGTATATTTGTGTATAGAGAGAGGCTAGTAGTGTGTCTGTTCTGCAGTATATGTGTGTATAGAGAGAGGCTAGTAGTGCGTCTGTTCAGTAGTATATGTGTCTATAGAGAGAGGCTAGTAGTGTGTCTGTACAGCAGTATATGTGTCTATAGAGAGAGGCTAGTAGTGTGTCTGTACAGCAGTATATGTGTCTATAGAGAGAGGCTAGTAGTGTGTCTGTACAGCAGTATATGTGTCTATAGAGAGAGGCTAGTAGTGTGTCTGTACAGCAGTATATGTGTCTATAGAGAGAGGCTAGTAGTGTGTCTGTACAGCAGTATATGTGTCTATAGAGAGAGGCTAGTAGTGTGTCTGTACAGTAGTATATGTGTCTATAGAGAGAGGCTAGTAGTCTGTCTGTACAGCAGTATATGTGTCTATAGAGAGAGGCTAGTAGTGTGTCTGTACAGCAGTATATGTGTCTATAGAGAGAGGCTAGTAGTGTGTCTGTTCTGCAGTATATGTGTCTATAGAGAGAGGCTAGTAGTGTGTCTGTACAGCAGTATATGTGTCTATAGAGAGAGGCTAGTAGTGTGTCTGTACAGCAATGCATGTGTCTATAGAGAGAGGCTAGTAGTGTGTCTGTACAGCAGTATATGTGTCTATAGAGAGAGGCTAGTAGTGTGTCTGTTCTGCCGTATATGTGTCTATAGAGAGAGGCTAGTAGTGTGTCTGTACAGCAGTATATGTGTCTATAGAGAGAGGCTAGTAGTGTGTCTGTACAGCAGTATATGTGTCTATAGAGAGAGGCTAGTAGTGTGTCTGTACAGCAGTATATGTGTCTATAGAGAGAGGCTAGTAGTGTGTCTGTACAGCAGTATATGTGTCTATAGAGAGAGGCTAGTAGTGTGTCTGTACAGCAGTATATGTGTCTATAGAGAGAGGCTAGTAGTGTGTCTGTACAGCAGTATATGTGTCTATAGAGAGAGGCTAGTAGTGTGTCTGTTCAGTAGTATATGTGTCTATAGAGAGAGGCTAGTAGTGTGTCTGTACAGCAGTATATGTGTCTATAGAGAGAGGCTAGTAGTGTGTCTGTACAGCAGTATATGTGTCTATAGAGAGAGGCTATTAGTGTGTCTGTACAGCAGTATATGTGTCTATAGAGAGAGGCTAGTAGTGTGTCTGTACAGCAGTATATGTGTCTATAGAGAGAGGCTAGTAGTGTGTCTGTTCTGCAGTATATGTGTCTATAGAGAGAGGCTAGTAGTGTGTCTGTACAGCAGTATATGTGTCTATAGAGAGAGGCTAGTAGTGTGTCTGTACAGCAATGCATGTGTCTATAGAGAGAGGCTAGTAGTGTGTCTGTACAGCAGTATATGTGTCTATAGAGAGAGGCTAGTAGTGTGTCTGTACAGCAGTATATGTGTGTATAGAGAGAGGCTAGTAGTGCGTCTGTTCAGTAGTATATGTGTCTATAGAGAGAGGCTAGTAGTGTGTCTGTACAGCAGTATATGTGTCTATAGAGAGAGGCTAGTAGTGTGTCTGTACAGCAGTATATGTGTCTATAGAGGGAGGCTAGTAGTGTGTCTGTACAGCAGTATATGTGTCTATAGAGAGAGGCTAGTAGTGTGTCTGTACAGCAGTATATGTGTCTATAGAGAGAGGCTAGTAGTGTGTCTGTACAGCAGTATATGTGTCTATAGAGAGAGGCTAGTAATGTGTCTGTACAGCAGTATATGTGTCTATAGAGAGAGGCTAGTAGTGTGTCTGTACAGCAGTATATGTGTCTATAGAGAGAGGCTAGTAGTGTGTCTGTACAGCAGTATATATGTCTATAGAGAGAGGCTAGTAGTGTGTCTGTACAGCAGTATATGTGTCTATAGAGAGAGGCTAGTAGTGTGTCTGTTCTGCAGTATATGTGTCTATAGAGAGAGGCTAGTAGTGTGTCTGTACAGCAAGGCATTTGTCTAGATTGTGCAAAAACTCAGGAACAGAAGACGAGAATTAAAAAAAGAAAAGAAAATATATTTTTTTTTATTAAAAACATTTTCATATGAATGTTTTAATTTTTCTATAAGTCATAAAAATTTTCAAATTTCCAGTATTTCCAAATAACTCTCAACAAATCTTGCATTAGCTAATAATTGTAGGTTTAAAAAAATAAAAAAATAAACATATGGGGGACGATTTAATAAGCTGTGAGTGCAGCAGTTTCCGTGCGAGCCGTCAGGTTTGCCAGAAACATACGTTAGGAAGCAGCGGTCTTAAGATCGCTGCTCCTTACCTCTGAGGCGGAGGGCAGCAATCAACCCGATCAGTTACGATGATTGACACCCCCCGCTGGCGGCCAATTGGCTGCGAATCTGTAGGGGGTGGCATTGGACAAGCATTTCACTAGAAATGCTTGTGCAATGTTAAATGCCGACAGCATATGCTACAGTGGATCATGTCCGCCCGCATCTTGACAAATCGGCCCCTTGTAGTACTTTACGTTTTTTTATTAAAGGGGCATTTAAAGGGACATTAAACACTTTGAGATGGTAATATAAAATGATAAATTGTATATAATAAAACAACTCTGCAATATACTGTCATTATTTATTTTGTCCTCTTTACCTGTAATTCCATTCTGAAATTGTGAGCTTTTCAGTTCCTGTTAGAAATGGAAGTGCAGAACACTGTTAAATCCAGCACATCCATTGGCTGCACACTCTAGTGACCTATTTATAACTGTCTCTAATTGGCCACAGCAGAGAAGGTAACACAAGTTACAACATGGCAGCTCCCAGTGTTTTATAGACACTAAAACTTTACACTTATTTTGTCACTTTTTAAACAACTAATGAAATTTTAAAAAATACATCGACATATTAGTCATGGACTAATCTTTTCTTTAAATGCATCATTCTATCTAGCATGTATTTAGTGTTTAATGTCCCTTTAAGTCAAGATTAAACTTTCATGATTCAGAAAGAGCAGCAGTTTTAAAATCAAATTTCGCCTTGTCTTTTTATATGCACACTTTTTGATGCAACAGCTCCTACTGAGCATGTGCACGAGCTCACAGAGTATACGTCTACTAGTGTGTGATTGGCCAATATCTGTCACATGAAAAAATAAATTTGCCAGAGAAAAAAAATCTAATGCTTTTGTGAAATTGAGAGTGTTACTGCATTGTCTTTCTATTATGCATTTCTACTGTATTTAGTGGTCCTTTAAGGTGAATACTAAACGTTTATACAGATTCCTATTAATTACTACTAAATGCTGCTTGAAAATTATAGACAACTGAACAGTTTAACTTAAAGGGATATTAGCATATTTGTATATCTCTGCATATACTTGTGTATTTAACTCCTGCAAATAGTTAAAGCCAGATCTGAAGCAGAGCTGAACACAGCTGGTAAGCCAATCAGGTACGGCATATGTATGTAGCCAACAAATCGCCATCCATGTTTAACATGTTTAGGATCACTAGTGCAATGCTGCTGTGGAGCTGACTTTAACTGTGTGTTTAATTCCTTTGTGGGAGCTAAAACACAACAGTGCAATAATATACACGCTCTAATGTATTAGTCCAAAATTGTATTACACATTTATACATTATGAAGTATTATTGGCAATAATTTATTGCTCAGCTGAAATATTGCAGCGGTATAATGCTACTTGTTAAAAATGTCACTAACATAACATATTATATTTAATTTAATGATGATGGCAACACAACGCTATAACATACATCAAGCTTTCTTTGGCAGCCAAGGGGTTAACCTAAATTCTAGGCCCTATCTGAGTTCTAACCCTAACTCTAACCACCAATAATAACACTAAACAAAATAAGGGCCCTTTAGAATCTTACTGAATTGATGGTGAGATTCTAAATCTTGTGACTTTCCCTTTGTCACAGAGCTTATATGTTAATAGGATAGTATTTGTATAAGAAGCACAGGGCTCGGCTTGTGCACTGTGCAACTTGTTTTAGGTAGCCAGTAGATTTGTTATTTTGTTGTTGTTTTATAAAGTCATTACTGTTAACATGTTTTGGTTATGTTACTTTTTAATTAATTTGTAGATGCATAAGTTCCATTCATTATGTTGTGACATTTCTGCATAGGTTTGATGTAAATAATGACTAAGGTGTGGCATTGCAACATGCCCTACAAAAAGCACAAAGACTACAGATCGTTGTCTTAATCCCAAATCAATGTACTTATGTTATGTATGTGCCAATTATCAAAAAAAGTTTTTTTTAAAAAAAATTAAATATTCTTTTTTCAATAAGTGGAGGCTGCTAAGTATTTAACTTAATTCCTGCTCTCTTCCTGCAAAAGCCTAAAATAAAATAATAAGAATAAAAAAAGATGTAATCATATATGGCAGCACATATTATTTGTACAATTCAATCAACAGAAGCCCAGCTGTATTGTAAGCTACTGATGTGTGCAGTGCTCTGTTCAGGCCAATGTTTGCAGTAAGATATTTTAAATTATAAAGTATCGGCAAAAGAAACTACCTGGCAGAGTGTTATATGAGCAAGTGCTTTCATTTTATTGCTACTATAATATACGTTGTGCTGTGGGACCGTGTGTTTAAATGAATACAGTTAGGCTCACAGGCCTGGTTACAACCTGTTCCTTACCCAACACATTTGCTTCTGTGATGGGCTTTATAGAGGCTCCTGGGAAAGTACTTTACTGAGGCTGATGTAAGCTAAATAAAGAAGGTTTCGAAAAACGGATTCATTTTCCCTAATTTGCAGCTCCGGCCAGATCTACGTATGCTGCCAATACTGTATGATGATTATTATTATTACTATTTTTATATTCATTTGTTTATGCAATAAAGCAGGCGTTTGGGTGTCTCCAGATTAATTTCTAGGCATTTAGTCTAATACTGTGTCCGTAATTAGATTTGGTGCGGGTTTTTCTGAAAGCGTTATCGAGAGGTATTAGTGGCTAGAGATTCATAAACAGTGCTGACCCAAACCATAACTGCAAATGGTAAAAATAAAGTCATATTGTATGCAAAGACACTTCTGCCATTTCAATATTAACTTGGCGCCCAATTCCTTTTTTTTCTAGAGGCGAAATGCATGGGTGGGCAAAATCAGAGAGATTGGTTGAATATATTTCATTGTTCTGCATATAGGCCTCAGCCTAACTGATAATACGCACACACCTCTCTGCCTTCCTTACGGTCCATTGCTCTATGTCAATTTAGTACCATATTGGCAAGTGAAATCCTTTCTAAGGTCATTATGCGGACAGACGCCATCTCTGAAATCTGCTTAAGACAAATACAGTATGTATGTTCAATCTGCAAAGCTAGTTTTCAGTTTAAGCTTAGTCCCATAAAAATGTAAGTATCGTCATTATTATAATTATCCAATTTCATATTGTTCCTATTATTACAGATACAAAGTGTTAGCAGGCAACTAAGTTTTGTAATTTGCTGTAATGCTTGTTTCATAGAGGTTTTGTCCAATGCTGTAGTTGAATTCTACCTTACGCTCTTAACATTAATTCGTTTTGCAATAGTTATGCTATATTGCTTTGTGATACAGCTGGTGCATTTGATCTGCCTTTTACTATGATTTGGGCACACAGTGGGCATTTGACCTTGAACGACAAAAACAATCCCCTAACTAAGAGGGCCAAGGCGAAAAAAAGGGTTTCTGGTTTTAAATAATTGCAGGTTGTTAAACGGAGAATCCTTGCATATCAAACCAGTAAGCGAAATAAATTCCATTGTATTTGCATTTTAATTTTCCACATAAACAAAGACCCATAGTGTGCCTGGTTTCTAAAAAATCACCAGCCTGAATTTAATTAGAAATGAAAAGTTTATAGGGGCCTCTTTAATACG
>NC_069507.1:23406053-23411053 GCF_027579735.1 Bombina bombina | reverse complement strand
GTATAAGTGTGTGCAATGTGTGTGTATGAGCAGTGTATACATGTGTGTGTATATGAGCAGTGTATAATTGTGTGCAGTGTGTGTGTGTGTGTATGAGCAGTGTATAAGTGTGTGCAGTGTATAAGTGTGTGTATGAGCAGTGTATAAGTGTGTGCAGTGTGTGTGCATGAGCAGTGTATAAGTGTGTGCAGTGTGTTTGCATGAGCAGTGTATAGGTGTGTGCAGTGTGTGTGTGTATGAGCAGTGTATAAGTGTGTGCAGTACGTGTGTGTGTGTATGAGCAGTGTATAAGTGTGTGCAGTGTATAAGTGTGTGCAGTGTGTGTACATGAACAGAGTATAAGTGTGTGCAGTGTATAGCAGTGTATAAGTGTGTGGAGTGTATGTGTGCATGAGCAGTGTATGTGTGCAGTGTGTGTGTGTATGAGCAGTGTATAAGTGTGTGCAGTGTATAAGTGTGTGCAGTGTATAAGTGTGTGCAGTGTGTGTGTGCAGTGTGTGTGTGCATGAGCAGTGTATGTGTGCAGTGTGGTCATGAGCAGTGTATGTGTGCAGTGTGTGTGTGTATGAGCAATTTATAAGTGTATGCAGTGTGTGTGTGTGTGTATGAGCAATGTATAAGTGTATGCAGTGTGTGTGTGTGTGTGTGTATGAGCAGTGTATAAGTGTGTGCACTGTATAAGTGTGTGCAGTGTAGCAGTGTGTGTGTATGAGCAGTGTATAAGTGTATGCAGTGTGTGTGTGTGTGTATGATCAGTGTATACATGTGTGCACTGTATAAGTGTGTGCAGTGTATAAGTGTGTGCAGTGTATAGCAGTGTATATGTGTGTGCAGTGTATGTGTGCAGTGTGTGTGTGCATGAGCAGTGTATACCTGTATATGAGCAATGCATAAGTTTGTGCTCAGTATAAGATTGTTTTAGTGTGAATATGTACTTATAACTCTCCTACCACTGCATGTCAGTATAACCGAAAGAATAATCAAAATATTATGTAGAGTAATTTATTAATAACAATCTGAAACACATTTACACAAAGGGCAAATTTGGTAGAAGAAAAACAATAATGATGGAGAATAAGTCAGACCAACCGAGAAACCTAACAAATCCTGAGCTTTAGAGACAAAAATAATAATAGGTGAAATAATGCAGATTACCCGAGTTTCTCTTCTTGTAAAAATGTCTGTTTTTCAGTCTTTGCAGAAAGCTGCTAAATAAATAAATAAAAGGAAAATCCATTTAAAATATTTACTATAAACATCTTAAAGGTAACATGAGAAAACTCAAAGAAATAATATCTTTGTGCTTGGAAATATACATATACATTTATGTATATATTCTATATCTATCCTTCTATTATATATATATATTTATGTATATATTCTATATCTATCCTTCTATTATATATATATATATTTATGTATATATTTTATATCTATCCTTCTATTATATATATATATATATATATATATATATATATATATATATATATATATTTATGTATATATTCTATATATATCCTTCTATTATATATATACATTTATGTATATATTCTATATCTATCCTTCTATAATATACATATATATATTTATGTATATATTCTATATCTATCCTTCTATAATATACATATATATATTTATGTATATATTCTATATCTATCCTTCTATAATATACACACACACACACACACACACACACACATATATATATATATATATATATATATATATATATATATAAAAAGAGGGGCGCTTATGATGGAATAGGGGGAACTATGTGTTCCAATAGAGCCGCCTGATCTCATTAACTCTGCCCTTGGATTGCATATTTATTCGGTGTAGTGGGTGAACAGATGGGCTATCAATTTAATTCCATCTTCAACACCATCAGAGATTGATTTTCTACTCGCTTTTAATTTTGCCATAATTAATTAGATCATTACAACTGTTTTCTATTGATCTTCCTATTTAAAGATGAAATGCAAAAGGGATTCAGGAGATCCTTAAACCATCACAGAGAGTGAGAGAGAAGGGTCTTCTGCTGGTGTTCAGCATTATATTTTGTACAAAAAACTTAAATCCGTTTGTTTTATTTCAGATATTATTATTATTATTTTTAGGAAACAAATAAATATAGGCAAATAGGATATTAAAAAAAAGTCTTTAAGTAATCGCTTAAATGTATCTGTAATTAAATAAATATGTGTTGTAATCTATATACATATGTGTGTGTAAAATTTAGGAAATAAAATGTTTATTTAATTTTAGAAAAAAAGAGGAAAGATTCAGCAAAATTGCTATTTTTTCTTTGTAAAATTCTCACAAAAACAACTTTAAATTAGTTTTATTTTTCCTTTTAAATATCTGGTGGTTAGAACTTTTCATTCTTTCAAACAGCATATAAAATACAAACAAATTCTGCATATTGCAAATCTGTACATGTCTAAAAATAAATATGCTTTAATAATCTGAAATTATAAATATAAACTTTATTCTAATGTTCAGTTTTTTTTTTTAATGTGCAGTCGAAATTATTAGTTTCATATATTACAGAAAATCTAAAAATAATTCTAAATAAAATGTAAAAAATATAATAATAATAATAATAATAATAATAATAATAATAATAATAATAATAATAATAAATATATATATATATATATATAAAACACAGACATACTTTGTGGGTGACAGAGTTTACAAACTTGCATAGCAGCAGGTGCAAGCGATTTTTGGGTGAATTTATCAAACCGACTATTTTTGTTTTTTTCCAGCTAAGAAGTTGTGTGTCCTTGTCAGTCTGTCCTTATCCCGTGACAAGTGTCCCCAAACTAAAGTCCTGGCCAGACACCTTGTGAGCTGCTTACCTGCCTGCCCTGTTCCTTGAGCCATGCCTGGCTGCCTAATGGTCCAGCTTAGCCCATAACCCAACCACCAGACTTGACCAGCCTCCTGCACTCTCCTCCCGGTTGGGTGTCCTGTTTTCCCCCGCTGGTTTTTAAGATCTAAGAGCAACCATCCAAAACTAAACGGTTTAGATAACAACAAAAGCCACAGAAAAAACTCTGCTCTACTGGGCTGGGAGTTTTGATAAAGGGAACTGGGGAGGTGAAGGGAGATCTCGCTTCTGAGCTGGTGCAGAAAGCTCCAGGAGTCCTGGCCAGCTGAGAAGTTTGGCTGCTTCTTGAGCTTTTCTTTAATACTTCTATAATTTGTACAATGTATTCATATTTAATGCTTAGATGAAATTAGACAAAAGAACTCTAGTTTTGAAACTAATTTTCCAAAAAGCACAAAGAAAGTTTTTAGTGTCCCCCTGCCCAGTAGTTCCACACGAATGATCTTCTCGCTTCTTATTGTTCTACGGTCAAGTAACAAACAAATAGCTGAGGGTCGGTTACTGGTTTTAGTGTTACATTCCTGTGTGCCATTCACTTACACACCAGGGTGAATAATTCCCAGATCTAAATACACCAGAATATTCTGCTTCTCAAACCACCTAAAGCTTTTTATTGATTTAACGATGTTAGAGTTTCTGTCAGGTTCACAGATGGATTCTTAAGAAAAATGAACTATTTCCACATTGATTCTTCATTAAAATTGCATTTATGCGTTTGCTAAATTGGTTTAAAAAGCCTATTTGCGCTTTTAGTTTATTGTCAGAGCTGCAAATTCTGGGCCAAACATTACTTAAAGATTGTTATGTGAATGTTAGGTCTTGATTTAAGGAGACTATGTAAATGATTTCAGGCATATGCAAAAAATAAAAAAACAAAACATTGTCTCTTAATATTAGGAAACAATTACTTTCAACAATATTTATATCTATCTTAAAACCACAATAAAAGGTAACAATGTATCAGCTTATGTCAGAATAAAATGCAACAATATATTTACATCTTAACTTGCAACATTGTTTAAATTAGAATATCGAAAGTCACAACTGAAAATGAAAGTTGTACACTTTTTTTTAATAGTTCCTCTGTGGTAATTGATATTAAAATAAACCAAAACAAATATATTATTATATTATGTATAATTGCCAACTAAATCTATGAATTATAATTTTTATCATTCTCTCTATGCTTATCTATTTAACCTAATCCAATTTATCATCTATCTATCTATCTATCTATCTATCATCTATCTATCTATCTATCTATCTATCTATCTATCTATCTATCTATCTATCTATCTATCTTTCCATCCATTTATCTATCTATCTATCTATCTATCTATCTATCTATCTATCTATCTATCTATCTATCTATCTATCTATCTATCTATCTATCTGGCACACCAAACACACAACAAAATAATTATAATGATACTAATAATAGATATTAGTTGTTACTGCTAATATAATTACCAATGATACTGGGGTTAACATTCACATTTAGTAGATGTATAATATCTGTGTTGACAGACAGACTTTAGCAGGAAATAAACTTCATTACAAGACAGAACATGATTTAAATGGGTTAACAATACATTCTGACTTTAAGAGATTTCAAATCCAATTTATCCATCTCTCTGGGAATAAAAGGCAGGAGCAAGGATGTCTTGCTGGTGTGTTTATCTCATAATCAGTTCATTAGTTAGAAACAACATGACATTGGAAGTTAGAAGGCAGTTGATATTAATTTTTATTTAACTAGTTGATCTTTAATCTGTCATGGTAGGGTGGGTAGCAGTGAGAGAGATCTTCCTGGTACAGAGAACTTCATAAAATTCAGCTATTGCCCAAGTAACAGAAAAAACAAATAGGAGAGAAGAGGAGGGAGCTCACTCAGTCTGGGCAAGCAAGGAAGGGGCAATTTATCCTCTGGGAAATGGGATCTATACTGACCCAATCAAGCACATTATTAGGGGACAGATAAGGGACTGTGCACAAATTAGCCAGAAGAGGTGTGGCAAGATTTTATTGCTGTAACAATGCACATTAATTGTAAGAGAAGATCAGACTACCTGGGCTGCAGTCTGGAAATTAACACCATAAATTA
>NC_069507.1:23323553-23401053 GCF_027579735.1 Bombina bombina | reverse complement strand
ACCCTTGCAATTTAAAGGGACAGTCTACACCAGAATGTTTATTGTTTTAAAAGATAGATAATCCCTTTATTACCCATTCCCCAGTTTTGCATAACCAACACAGTTATGTTAATACACTTATTACCTCTGTCATTACCTTGTATCTAAGCCTCTGCAGACTGCCCCTTTATTTCAGTTCTTATGACAGACTTGCAGTCTAGCCAATCAGTGCCTGCTCCCAGATAACTTCACGTGCACGAACACAGTGTTATCTATATGAAACACACGAACTAACACCCTCTAGTGGTGAAAAACTGTTAACATGCATTCTGAAAAGAGGTGGCCTTCAAGGTCTAAGAAATTAGCATCTGAACCTCCTAGGTTAAGCTTTCAACTAAGAATACCAAGAGAACAAAGCAAAATTGGTGATAAAAGTAAATTGGAAAATTGTTTAAAATGACATGCCCTATCTGAATCATGACAGTTTATTTTGGCCTAGACTGTCTCTTTAATATACATTATGAAACATCTATGTATTACATTCAAATACAATAATAGTGTAATAAAAATACAATAATTATAATATTCATATAATCTGTAAGTAGTCATTTTAAATAAATATAAACACTTGCTATTTGATTTTCAATAAGTAAAGAGACTTGATATTTAGATTTAGTCTAACAACAGCATAAGTAAATAGTAGGTAATGAAATGGGGCAGAATTATGGCTATTATGATTTATTTAACTCATTTTGCTTTGTCCAGTACAACAAATACAACCTTAGTCATAAACAGAACTATGCCTGCAATTTCTGGAGATCAGTAACTAACATGCAGAGCTAATTTGCAATTTAAACTTATGCCCTGACTAGTGGAATTTTAACAAATTATGATCAGAGACGTAGAGCCTACTCAAGTATTAACCTTAGCAAATATTTATGGCCTGTCTTGTTCTCTCATTTACTGATCTGAATAGATTTCATTTCTCCTTTTTCCACTAAGAAATGTGTCCTGGTATCATTTTGTCTGCTACATTCTAAGAAACCTATTCTCTTGTTTGCAGGAGATAATATTACAGAAGACAGCACACAAAGGCAAAAAAACAAAACAAAATCCCATTGGATGAGACTTAGCAGTAAGTGGATCCTATTACCAAGTGTCAATTTCATAACATAATCAGAATGTTTTATTGACACTGAAATATACATGTGCTTGAAATTGTGTATCACAGGGGCCACATGTGATAGAATATTCACCAAGATCAAAATTGCTACTTTAAAAATTGTATGAAAACTAAACCTGTCTTCTTTGTCTTTCAGGATCTATAGAGATTTCTTGAATAATAAAGATTTGATGTTTTGAAAGGTGTCATTTTATACAATTTATTGTGAATATAAATAAATCAATTTGCTGTCTCATTCTTTTGTCTTCTCTCAGTCTTTTTGTAATACCGTTGGGCTTAAAAATATCAAGTTATTGTATGAAACTTTTAAATGATTATAAAATTATTATTATTATTATTATTATTATTATTATTATTATTATTATTATTATTATTATTATCATTTATTGTGTTCTATGACACATTTCTTTCCTAAAGGAAATTCAGATACTTGTAGAGCACAGTTGCCCACCAAAATGAACAGCAGTAGTAAAAATAAATAGGATGTATAACACTTACCAAGCTTAGAATAATAATAGATCATTGGGTTATAGAACAACTTAAACATATTTATTGACAAAAAAAACCAAACACATTTTGCTACAATTAGTAAACAGTTTCTAATGAATACAAATGTGAAATAAAATTCAAATATAAGTGTTTGTTACTGAACTTTAAGTGCCATCTAAGAGGGGCTTCAAAAACCTCTCTATCTATCTATCTATCTATCTATCTATCTATCTATCTAATATCTATAAATCTATCTATCTATCATCTATCTATCTATCTATCTATCTATCATCTATCTATCTATTTATCTATCTATCTGTATCTATCTATCTTTTATCTATCTATGCATCTATCTATCTATCTATCTATCTATCTATCTATCTATCTATCATCTATCTAGTTATTATCTATCTAGTTATTATCTATCTATCTATCTATCTAATATCTATAAATCTATCTATCTATCTATCTATCTATCTATCTATCTATCTAGCTATCATCTATCTATCTATCTATCTATCTATCTATTTATTTATCTATCTATCTATCTATCTATCTATCTATCTATCATCTATCTATCTATCTATCTATCTATCTATCTATCTATCATCTATCTATCTATCTATCTATCTATCTATCTATCTATCTATCTATCTATTATCTATCTATGAATCTATCTATTATCTATCTATCTATCTATCTATCTATCTATCTATCTAGAACTTCACATGTTCTGTATTCGGGCCCTCAATGCCATATGGAAGAGTAATACAAAGGGTTGTTCTGGCAGAGTGAGCTTTTTTCACTACACTTTCTTCAGTCTGACCTCCCTAATATGATCATCAATGTGAAAATGACGTCAGGTTCAACCCCATTAATACCAATGTGATCATAACCCAAGATGGTGATATTTGATCTATTGTAACTAAGGCTGAAACAGTCTACACATGTCACTTTTATTTGTACCCAGTGACAATGGCTTGTTAATAAGGTATACGTGTAAGTCAGTGTGTATAGTTGTCAAACCCCAAAATGTCCCCAGCCCCAACAAATGTAGTTTGAATTGCATAAAAGAGACCTAATAATGAAAAATACTACTACTACTACTACTAATAATAATATCAGCATTACTAATATTAACAATAACAATAAAAAATAACAACAATAATAATAATAATAATAATACATATTTTGGGATGTTTATATAATTCAAATACCCCTCAACATTTCTAGTAACACCTATATACCTGTATATATAATTTTATTTATATATATATATATATATATATACAGCAGGTATTGGCAGGTGCACTCTCACTAACACTTTAGTTCCAAATGCCAGGGTGCTAGAATATGGTGTAGAATATGGAAATCAGGAGACAGCACTCACTGGTCTTGACAATACTGGATTTATTCAGTGACGTTTCGGGGAATACACCCCTTCATCAGACCCTGGGTGTATTCCCCGAAACGTCACTGAATAAATCCAGTATTGTCAAGACCAGTGAGTGCTGTCTCCTGATTTCCATATATATATATTGTATTACACAGTTCATTAGGGTTGGCCCCCACCCTAGAGGACCTTTATCTAATTTCCTGGATCTTTTTTGGTTACACCCCTGAGCACCAGTACAAATAAACTAAGGTAGTGTCTATGTAAATAGAACTGTAGCCATTCCTATTGGTCAAAAACACTTTATCCCAAATCTGAATTTAAGACTTTCTTCCTGTATATTAACCCAGTTCATTTTAGCTATTGAATCTAATAATATGAAATATCAAAGATCACACAATTTCCATTAAATATCTATGTAATTTAAGCTTTACATTGTGGGTGTATAAACTAATGTATGTCTGAATAAACCTACTGTTATTTATTTGTTTATTTTACCTGTGGGAGGTGTCTGTATCAACCAGTAAGCAGCAGATACATAAATATCAGCTGTGCACAATTACATTTAAATAGCTTTTACCTAACCTTTTCTCAAGCCTACAAAATAAACACAATTTTATATATATTTATGTTTTACAAATGTAACTGCTTTTATATACGTTAGAAATATTTGGAGTAAAATCTCTTTAAAACAGTGAATTTATAATGTTTTATTTTACAATTTGACATTTAACTATAGTAACCAATAAAACACACTAATAGATGATATCAGACATCCCTTTAATCGCTGCTTTCTGACCTTCCACATGAGTCTAACAGCTGCCATATGAAAAGTTTTCATTGTAGTTTATCTTTCTTTAGATTGTTCTGGGGTGAAATGGAATGAATATTTTATTACTTTGTTTAATGCCATAAGGAATAAAAATTAGCCACACTGCACACGTTTTGACCAGTTCATAAAATATGCAGATTATAAACAGTCAGTTTATTGTGCCCAGCAGACAGTGATTACAGATAACCTGCTTGTTTTTGTCTAGAGTTTTACATCAGATCTGGTCCATTACTAGGGATCTTAAAAACTCACACATTGTACCCAGACTTCTTAATATTAAATGTTCATATTCCCATAATGTCACTAGTTAAGTCAAATTTACAATATCTCATCCAAATCATGAATATTTAGTTAGTTCTTATTTATTTGCCTCTGTAATATCCGATTATTATTATTTATTATTATTATTGGTTATTTGTAGAGCGCCAACAGTTTCCGCAGCTCTTTCTTACTGTCCTGCTTAACGTTTTATTATTATTATTTGTAGTATTTATATCATACATTTCTTCACCAAAGCAAACTAAAAGACTCAAAGAGTACAATTTCCCACATAATCAAACAGCAGTAAAAAATTAAACTAAAATAAAAATAGTAAATGTAACATTTATTCAACTTAAAGGGACATGAAACTCAAACATATTCCTTCATGATTCGGATAGAAAATACAATTTTAAACAACATTCCAATTTACTACTATTATTTAATTTGCTTCATTCTTCAGATATAATTTGTTAAAGAAATAGCAATGCACATGGGTGAGCCAATCACATGCAGCATCTATGTGCAGCCACTAATCAGCAGCTACTGAGCCTATTTAGATATGCTTTTCAACTAACGATATAAAGAGAATGACGCAAATTAGATAATAGAAGTAAATTGGAAAGTTGTATGAAATTGCTGCTCTTTCTAACCAGTGACATAAACAATTTGGGTTTAATGTCCCTTTAATCTCACTTACCAACCTTAAAATATTAATATATGATTAGGATATAGATCAGCTAAGAAAAATTTAATTGCCAATAATCGTTTGCAGAAAATTTATTTTTTGTTACATTGAGTAAATAATTAATAAAAATGCAAAATAAAATAAAAAAACTCTATCTATGTATCATCTATCTATCTATCTATCTATCTATCTATCTATCTATCTTTGTTTTTATATTTCTCTCTATTATCTATCTATCTATCTATCTATCTATCTATCTATCTATCATCTATCTATCTATCTATCATCTATCTATCTATCTATCTATCTATCTATCTATCTATCTATGGTCTTTCTTTCTTTCTTTCTTTCTTTCTTTCTTTCTT
This sequence comes from Bombina bombina, assembly GCF_027579735.1. Taxonomy (NCBI): domain Eukaryota; kingdom Metazoa; phylum Chordata; class Amphibia; order Anura; family Bombinatoridae; genus Bombina; species Bombina bombina. The sequence continues at coordinate 23,395,866 of NC_069507.1, read as the reverse complement.
TCTTTCTTTCTTTCTTTCGTCTCCCTGTCATACACCAAAACACAATCTATTTGTCCACCTGTCTGTTACACAATATTGGTTTTTCTATTACTCTGTGCTAGGACATGCCAATGCCAATTTTCTAATAAGAGACAAATGTAACTCTAATGTCATATTGCAACCAGGTCAAAATGTCACAAATTTTGGGTGCATCAACTTGTATGAAAATAATAATAATAATAATAATAATAATAATAATAATAATATACTGTACACAAAATATCCCCAATGAAATAATTCATATGACATTTTAATGTGTTTTAACACTTGAAGTTCCATTTCAAATACCAATATGGGCAGAATCTGTTGGATAAATCATTGATGAATAAATCTATAATTTAATTTTTATTAACTTAGAAACTTTGTAAATGTGATGATGTAATATGATTTTTAAAAATGGTTAATGCAGCAGCATTTTAGGGATGAGAAGAGTTAACTGAAGCAAGATAGTGTGTTTTAAACTGACATCTTAGTGTTTTATTAGAACGCATTATTATCATCCGACATGTGCAGGTACAGAATTAAAATTAAAATCACTTTCAACAATTCAATACACTTTTTTATCAGCCATCTATCTAAAAATCATGAACATTCATCATCGGAGCCATTCTCCCTGAAAACAAGAACCCATTCAAATTTTATACAAATTATCATATTCATCATAGTCTGGAAGTGTGGAGCAACATCTCTGCAAAGTGTCTAAACTCCCTGGGGAGAAGGAATTCAGTCAGATATCTCACAGTGCCAGAGAATCGCTCTTCCTTTTTTTTGCCGGCCTTTTCACACTCAATGCTTTTCACTGCCCTAGTCAGAAAAAAGAAAAAGATAGAAGTGAGAGAGGAGAGAGAGAGGGAGAGAGGCAGAGAGAGAGGGAGAGAGGCAGAGAGAGAGGGAGAGCGAGACAGAGAAAGAGAGGGAGAGACAGAGAGAGGGAGAGACAAAGAGAGAAAGACAAAGAGAGAGAGAGAGACAGAGAGAGAGAGAGAAAGAGAGAGACATATAGAGAAAGAGAGACAGAGAGAGTGAGAGAGAGAGAGAGAGAGAGAGAGGGGGGAGAAAGTCAGAGAGAGTAACAGAGAGAGAAAAAGAGACAGAGACTTTGAGAGTCAGAGAGAGAGGGAGAGAGAAAGAAATTGAGATAGATAGAGAGAGAAAGAAAGAGAGAGAGCGACACAGAGAGAGAGTGAGAGAGACAGAGAGAGAGAGAAATAGAGTGAAAGAGAAAGAGAGTGAGATAGACAGAGAGAGAGAGGGAGAGAAACAGAAATAGAGAGAGCGAGAGAGAGAGAGACAGGGAAATAGAGAGAAAATGATAGATAAAAAGAGAAAGAATGAACCAGGCAGAGTTATTTTAAAATTATATACAACTTAAACATAATGGGCCAGATTATTAGTGGTACGCAAACGGTTGCGAGCAATCAATATCTAGTTTTCACGTTTGTACGCAAGTTAAATTGCGTTCATATTACAAGCTGAAAGTAAACATGATCACTTGAGCGCAATTGAAGTTAACACTCGTCAGGTTAGCGCGTCCTTAGAGCTCTGTTTAGCTGTTTCGCAAAACAAAAAAGTGTCAAAAAACACATCACAAATACACCACACAATGCATTTACACTAATAATAATGCATCTAATAAAAACATCACAAATACATCACACAATGCATTTACACTAATAATAACGCATCTAATAAAAACATCACAAATACATCACACAATGCATTTACACTAATAATAACGCATCTAATAAAAACATATCACAAATACATCACACAATGCATTTACACTAATAATAACGCATCTAATAAAAACATATCACAAATACATCACACAATGCATTTACGCTAATAATAACGCATCTAATAAAAACATCACAAATATATCACACAATGCATTTACGCTAATAATAACGCATCTAATAAAAACATATCACAAATACATCACACAATGCATTTACACTAATAATAACGCATCTAATAAAAACACATCACAAATACATCACACAATGCATTTACACTAATAATAACGCATCTAATAAAAACACATCACAAATATATCACACAATGCATTTACACTAATAATAACGCATCTAATAAAAACACATCACAAATACATCACACAATGCATTTACACTAATAATAACGCATCTAATAAAAACATATCACAAATACATCACACAATGCATTTACACTAATAATAACGCATCTAATAAAAACACATCACAAATACATCACACAATGCATTTACACTAATAATAACGCATCTAATAAAAACATCACAAATATATCACACAATGCATTTACACTAATAATAACGCATCTAATAAAAACATATCACAAATATATCACACAATGCATTTACACTAATAATAACGCATCTAATAAAAACACATCACAAATATATCACACAATGCATTTACACTAATAATAACGCATCTAATAAAAACACATCACAAATATATCACACAATGCATTTACACTAATAATAGCGCATCTAATAAAAACACATCACAAATACATCACACAATGCATTTACACTAATAATAACGCATCTAATAAAAACATCACAAATACATCACACAATGCATTTACACTAATAATAACGCATCTAATAAAAACATCACAAATACATCACACAATGCATTTACACTAATAATAACGCATCTAATAAAAACATCACAAATACATCACACAATGCATTTACACTAATAATAGCGCATCTAATAAAAACACATCACAAATACATCACACAATGCATTTACACTAATAATAACGCATCTAATAAAAACATCACAAATACATCACACAATGCATTTACACTAATAATAACGCATCTAATAAAAACACACATCACAAATATATCACACAATGCATTTACACTAATAATAACGCATCTAATAAAAACATCACAAATACATCACACAATGCATTTACACTAATAATAACGCATCTAATAAAAACATCACAAATACATCACACAATGCATTTACACTAATAATAACGCATCTAATAAAAACATCACAAATACATCACACAATGCATTTACACTAATAATAACGCATCTAATAAAAACACACATCACAAATATATCACACAATGCATTTACACTAATAATAACGCATCTAATAAAAACATCACAAATACATCACACAATGCATTTACACTAATAATAACGCATCTAATAAAAACACATCACAAATATATCACACAATGCATTTACACTAATAATGACGCATCTAATAAAAACATCACAAATACATCACACAATGCATTTACACTAATAATAACGCATCTAATAAAAACACATCACAAATATATCACACAATGCATTTACACTAATAATAGCGCATGTAATAAAAACATCACAAATACATCACACAATGCATCTACACTAATAATAATGCATCTAATAAAAACACATCACAAATACATCACACAATGCATTTACACTAATAATAAAGCATCTAATAAAAACACATCACAAATATATCACACAATGCATTTACACTAATAATAACGCATCTAATAAAAACACATCACAAATATATCACACAATGCATTTACACTAATAATAACGCATCTAATAAAAACACACATCACAAATATATCACACAATGCATTTACACTAATAATAACGCATCTAATAAAAACACACATCACAAATATATCACACAATGCATTTACACTAATAATAACACATCTAATAAAAACACACATCACAAATATATCACACAATGCATTTACACTAATAATAACGCATCTAATAAAAACACACATCACAAATATATCACACAATGCATTTACACTAATAATAACGCATCTAATAAAAACACACATCACAAATATATCACACAGTGCATTTACACTAATAATAACGCATCTAATAAAAACACACATCACAAATACATCACACAATGCATTTACACTAATAATAACGCATCTAATAAAAACATCACAAATACATCACACAATGCATTTACACTAATAATAGCGCATCTAATAAAAACACATCACAAATACATCACACAATGCATTTACACTAATAATAATGCATCTAATAAAAACACATCACAAATACATCACACAATGCATTTACACTAATAATAACGCATCTAATAAAAACATCACAAATACATCACACAATGCATTTACACTAATAATAACGCATCTAATAAAAACATATCACAAATATATCACACAATGCATTTACACTAATAATAACGCATCTAATAAAAACATCACAAATACATCACACAATGCATTTACACTAATAATAACGCATCTAATAAAAACATCACAAATACATCACACAATGCATTTACACTAATAATAATGCATCTAATAAAAACATCACAAATACATCACACAATGCATTTACACTAATAATAACGCATCTAATAAAAACATCACAAATACATCACACAATGCATTTACACTAATAATAACGCATCTAATAAAAATAAAATATTGCAAATTTTTTCTATAAGTGCTCAAAGCAATGAGATCTAAGGTGTAAGAAAAAAAAAAAGGTAGGCAAATAGATTTACATAGACATACATACATATCTAAAGATGTACTGTAAATGCATGTGTGTGTATATCTGCACATAGCAGAATATGTTCTAAGTATGTCTAGATAGATATTCCTATATATTATATAATTGGAATGTGAAATATTCATATTTCCATGTCGAGTTTGCACATAAATGGGATATTTTTTTCTCCATTGACTTCTATTGGGGAATAGGTTATCAGGCTTGCAATATTCTAAGTTAGACATTTTGCACACATCACAAAAGTGATAACTTTTTACTTTCAACTCATAATACGAGAGGAGCTCATCATGCAAAAGCACCAAATAGCGCTCCACACGTAATCTGGCCCAATATGTAATCCATTCTATCTATCTATTTCATTTTATCTATCTATCTATCTATCATGTATCTATCTATCTATCTATCTATCTATCTATCTATCATCTATCTATCTGTCTATCTATCTATTATCTATCTATCTATTATCTATCGATCTATCTTTCTAACTATCTTTCTATCTATCTATCTATCTGTCTGTTTGTCTGTCTATCTATCAATCTATCTATCTATCATCTATCTATCTATCTATCTATCTATCTATCTATCTATCTATCTATTTCTCTATCTATTATATATCGATCTATCTATTATCTATCTATCTATCTATCTATCATCTTTCTATCAATCAATCTATCTTTCTATCTATCTATCTATCTATCTATCTATCTATCTATCTGTCTGTCTGTCTGTCTGTCTGTCTATCATCTATCTATTATCTATCTATCTATTTTTTTATAGCCTGATAAGTACAATGAGTGATATAAGAGATAATTAGGGCTACCATTAATTGGATCAATAAGAACATTCTGTGCTTGGTAAGATTATCAATCCCTGGATCATTAACTTTAATAAGAAAACACATTAAATGTATTTTAAATGTATCATCACACAATTTATTCAAGTTATCCTAAACTGAATTGTAACCCGGATTAGATTTAAATTACATTTGCAAGTATTAGTATCATAATATAAAATTCTTAGGTATACCTATCTTAGACTAATTAATTCAATGTATTATTATTACTATTATTATTATTACTATTACTGTTCATTACACCACAATATGTCTAGCAAGCAATATATTTTACATTTTATTATTCCTTAGGGAAACCATTCAGTTGTGGCCTGTTTGCAAATACCTGATTTGGAGTTAGACAATAAAAGAAATTGATAACAATATATTTTAAAAGACAATCTTTTAAGAGTTAACTCTATACTTCAGGAGAATGATTATTTAGAGCAGTGATACTACAAGAGTAACAAGTGCCAAGAGTCAGTATGAGAATCATAACTCAGTAAGATTTATGCACACTTGCTTTGTTAGAGTGTCTTTAAGAGTATTAATAAAAAAATCATTAAAGGGATACTAAACCCATTTTTTTTCCATTAATCAGATAGAGCATGCAATTTTTAGCCACTTTTTTACTACTAATATCAATTTTTTTTTTCTCTTGCTAACTTTATTTAAAACGCAGGAATGTAAAGATTAGGAGCCAGCCCATTTTAGGTTCAGCACCCTGGATAGCGCTTGCTTATTGGTGGCTACAGTTAGCAAACCAATAAGCATAACCCAGATTCTGAACCAAAAATGGGCCAGCTCCTAAGGCTTACATTCCTGCTTTTTAAATAAAGATAGCAAGAGAATGAAGAAAAATGTATAATAAGAGTAAATTAGAAAGTTGGTTAAAATTGCATGCTTTAATGATTTGAATCATTAAAGAAAAATTTGGGTTTAGTATCCCTTTAACTGGGAAAGTAAATGTATCTATCCCTGAACAAGTAAGAGTATTATTACACGATTAGTGAAAGCATTATTACCTGAATAAGTAAAATAACATTGCAAGAGCATTATGTCATGATCGGTGAGATTATTATGTCATGATCAGTGAGATTATTATGTCATGATCAGTGAGATTATTATGTCATGATCAGTGAGATTATTATGTCATGATCAGTGAGATTATTATGTCATGATCAGTGAGATTATTATGTCATGATCAGTAAGATTATTATGTCATGATCAGTAAGATTATTATGTCATGATCAGTAAGATTATTATGTCATGATCAGTGAGATTATTATGTCATGATCAGTGAGATTATTATGTCATGATCAGTGAGATTATTATGTCATGATCAGTGAGATTATTATGTCATGATGAGTAAGATTATTATGTCATGATCAGTGAGATTATTATGTCATAAACAGTAATATTATTATGTCATGATCAGTAAGATTATTATCTCATGGTCAGTAATATTATTATGTCATGATCAGTGAGATTATTATGTCATAAACAGTAATATTATTATGTCATGATCAGTAAGATTATTATCTCATGGTCAGTAAGATTATTATGTCATGATCAGTGAGATTATTATGTCATAAACAGTAATATTATTATGTCATGATCAGTAAGATTATTATCTCATGGTCAGTAATATTATTATGTCATGATCAGTGAGATTATTATGTCATAAACAGTAATATTATTATGTCATGATCAGTGAGATTATTATGTCATAAACAGTAATATTATTATGTCATGATCAGTAAGATTATTATCTCATGGTCAGTAAGATTATTATGTCATGATCAGTAAGATTATTATGTCATGATCAGTAAGATTATTATGTCATGATCAGTGAGATTATTATGTCATGATCAGTGAGATTATTATGTCATGATCAGTGAGATTATTATGTCATGATCAGTAAGATTATTATGTCATGATCAGTGAGATTATTATGTCATGATCAGTAAGATTATTATGTCATGATCAGTGAGATTATTATGTCATAAACAGTAATATTATTATGTCATGATCAGTAAGATTATTATCTCATGGTCAGTAATATTATTATGTCATGATCAGTGAGATTATTATGTCATGATCAGTAAGATTATTATCTCATGGTCAGTAAGAATATTATCTGATGATCAGTAAGAATATTATCTCATGAAGTAGAAAATAGGGTGTCAGATTTGGAAGACCTGACCTCTACACAAGAGCAGGGGTTTAGAGAGCAAGAAAAAAAAATCTCAGTTTATTACAGAACAGAATAGAAGAGATGGAAAATAGAGCCCGTAGAAATAATTTACGAGTTATTGGCCTACCCGAGTCCCAAAAATGATAAAGATTTATTACATTTTGCATCAATTAAGCTTCCTGAACTTCTGGAGATTCCATTTCCTATTATAGTAGAGAGAGCCCACAGATTGGGTCAATCCCGAGAGCAAGGTGCCAATAAAATTGTCAGACGTACTGTAATTATCAAATATCTTAACTTCCAAGAAAAGACAGAATACAGACAAGACAAGACAGAAGACAATATAGAAAAGTTTTCCGCTTTAAAATTAAAGTGAAGGTAAAGTTTTACCTATCTCTATACACAAATTAATTATTCCCAGTTTAAACAATATTATCGCTAACTTCTTTTCCACAAACAATTATATATTTAGAAAGTAATCATGTTTTATATTTCCCTACCATGCCGCTCCTGACTCCTCCCATCAGTAATTTCCTTATTTCTGCCTGAATGACATATAGAGCAGCCCAATCCGCTCTATATTCGTCTCTAAAGCGCGTTCATGAGGATACAATGAACTGCGCATGCACATAGAGTCGTCTACTGTTAGCAATGCGCATGTGGTAATCCTCCTTTTTTCACAAAGTGCAGGCGTCATTCGTCTCAGCTATAGATATCCTACATACATTTCCAATAAGCATGCGCAAAACTGGATCACGCTTGTCTTACTAGACTAACAAATTCTAAACGCATGCGCAGATCATCCAGGAGCCGGATGACGTAAATTGACGGCCGCCTAACGGCCAGATTTACAATTGGTTGATAAAAAATTGTGACCTGCAAGAATAAAGAAGAAGAAAACACTGGGCTGAATTTAAGGCTAGAAAAAAGTTAAGTATAAACGGCGAAAACTCACTTTATACTTCTAATTAAAAAACTGATGACTGAAAGTACCATTCATTTAGGGGGACAAGTAAAAATAGATAAAGAGAAATAGCGAACTTTACCTTCCCTTTAAGGATGAAGTAATCTCTCTATTTCAAGATTTTTCTTATGAATCCTCCATGTTAAGGAAGGAAATGTCTCCATTATGTACGTAATTAATTAATATGGGTATCCAAGCTACAATATTATATCTGGCTAAACTGAGAGTGTTCTATAAGGAGGAAGTCAGGATATTTGAGGCAAAACAGCATGCCAAGCAATTTATTGATAGCCTTAAAAATAATAACCGGGAGCAAAGGGTTAGGTCTTAGGGTTAGATAAGATTGTTTCTATTTAAAGGTACTAAACGGCCAAATGCAATGAAGATTTTAGTGTTTATAATGTAATTGTTTTATTCCCCCCCTTTTTTTTTTTTTTTGCTCTCCCCTCCATTTCCATTATCCCTATGTCAAAATACTTTGGTTTTATTATATAAGAAGGTATGCCTGAAAAAAACCTACAGATTATTTTGTGGAATGTGGGTGGAATAACTTCACCCGTGAAAAGAAAAAGAATAATACATTCTTTACAGAAATTAGCACCGGACATAGTCCTATTACAAGAGACGCATTTAAAGAGTACAGAGGTAGATAAGCTGAAAATGAAGTGGGTAGGAAAAGTGATAGCTACACCCTGTAAAGGAAGAAAGAAAGGGTGTTGCCTGCCTTTTCAATAAAAAAATAGAATATAAATTAATCTCACAAGAGCGCAATGTGGAGGAGAGGTTTTTAATTATCCAAGTAGAGATTGTGAAACAGAGATACACAATTTGTAATGTGTATGGGCCAAACAATACAGATGAAAAATTCTGGACAAAACTGGCATTAAAATTAACTTGTTATGCTGACACACAATTGTTAGTGGCCGGTGACTTTAATATGGCCAGATGTTCCAAAATAGACAGGATGACCAAATAAATAAGCAGACAATTTACTAAAGAAACTAAAGTGCTTGCTAATTTCTGTAAAATATTAAAATTGCGAATCAAAATCCCACAAAACATTCTCAAGAAAAGATATGTTTTTAATTAGTGAGAAATTGATGTATAAGGAGATGGCCACTGATGTTAACGATTTTTATATATCAGATCATGCAAGTATTTCCTTTCAATTTATTTTAAGGATCAGATTGTTAGAGTAGGTAATAATTTTTACTTCCCAAGATATTTGGTAAACAATATGGAGTTCCAAAACTGGATGCGGGCAAAATGGAAGACTTTCAGTGTGTTCAATAGGACATATTTAGATACAATAGAAATATATTGGGAGTCAATTAAAGCTTTTTTAGGGGAGAAATAAAGGCCTGGTTGATTGTTCGCAGTAAAAAAACGAAAGCCAGGGAGTTACAATTATCCCTTGCACTGAGGAACAGCTATAGAAAGTATGTTGACAATCCAAATAAGAAGTTCTGGATAAATATCAGGACAGAAAAACAGAAAGAAATACATTTCTCAATCAAAACTTACAATTGCAAGAGACTAAACAGAATGCGTCCTTCCTTAATTTTATTGGGAAAACCATGAAGTGGTTGGCAATGGCAATGTTAGGTAGCACAAAAAAAGAGAACAGTTACAAATGCTATCTCTGTGGAAGGGAAGAGGACAACCAATCTAAAGATTTTTTTAAAAATTATTTTCAAAAAATATATGCAAAACAAAGTGTGGATGTTACTAGTAGAGACAATTTCTGGAAGGGAATCCACACTCTGAAGTTAGAGAAAGAGAGTTTGGATAATTTGAACATGTCTATCACGAGTGAAGAAATAGCTAAAGCAATTAACATAGCGTCAAATAATAAAGCACCAGGTCCGGATAAAATTCCTATTGAGTTTTACAAAATTTTAAAAGGGCAGTGTCCAAAGACTACAAAACCTTTTTAACACATATTATAATCAAAATAAAATGAATCCTCCCTACTTCACTGCAGCAATTATTCATTTAATACATAAGAAATATAAGAATGCAGAGGAAGTAGAGTCATATAGGCCCATTTCACTACTCAATAGTGATTATAAATTGCTTACATCTATATTGGCAGCAAGGCTGAAATCAATAATAGATCCCTTGATACATCAAGATCAAGCAGGATTTATGCAAGGTAGAAACTCCACTAGAAATATGAGACGGCTCCTTATCTTAATTGAAAATTGCTGGAATAAGACGCATAACCAGAAAAGTAAGAAGGAAGACAAAGATACAGCCATTATTACTATAGATGCCGAAAAGTCTTTTGATTCAATCGCTTGGGACCACCTACACATTGCTCTAGGGAAATTTGGTATTACGGGTCATTTTAGTAATTTCATAAAATTGATATATAACGATCCTACCTTTTCTCTATTTATAAATGGATCTTTGACGGATAGTTTCAGGTTAGCTAGAGGGACTAGACAAGGATGTCCGATTTCACCATTATTATTTAACCTATGCATTGAGCCGCTTGCAATTTATCTAAGAAAAGAGTTAGTAGGTATTGCAATTGGCAGACAAAAAGTAGTTTTATCTCTGTACTCGGATGATCTTTTGATATTTTTGGGGAATTCAAGTAAAAATATACCAATTTTATTAAAAATTATAAAAAAATTTAGTTCATTCTCCGGGAATAAAATCAATATAGCTAAATCTGAGATATGGTTAATTAAAATGGAGGACAGCATAGATTATACCCCTTTTAAGGAAGCTATGGAATATATGAAAAACATGCATATCCTGTTTAGGTCCGTTACTATGTATGGAGGGTGTGTTACCTAAGGGAAGCTATTATTGGCTAATAAATGTTTCAACACACCCCATATAAGATACGTCAGCAGACTAGATGGGCATTGCCTCTGACGAAGCTGGGAGGAGCCCAGTGAAACGCGTAAGGCCACGCCCATCTATTTGACGGAGGATCAGGTTAGCACTGTGTGCAGCGGGGTTTCCTATAGCCGGCTATTATTACAGGATCTCGCTGCCACGGTATTTACCGCCTCCCAACGTTTATAGTTTGTTACCCTGAGTTGTATCACGGCCCCACTTGCATCTGCACTGTGACATTGGAGCTTTGAACTTCAGTGCTATCAAAATAGCGATAAAGGGACATTTTCACCCTGGACAGTCTTACAATCACAGTGGGCTCAGTGTAACTCTCGTAGTGGGACACAAACACATCTGACATCTGACCACACAGCATCCAGTTTTACCGTGTTTTGGACAACTTATACAGAGTGCCATTACATTCCTCATATGTTTGAGGGTGAAGTCTGTAAGTGTACATCTTGATGATTTTATTGTTTTGAATAAAGTGGAAAATTTGTTTTTTAATCTGCACTTAGATCAGTGTGTTTTTTCCCTTGGTTGCGCTCCATCCCCCTTTCTGTTTCTACAGATTTTTTGCTGGGAATATATGAAATATCTAGGTATATATCTATAAGTAGGAACCCATTAGTTTGGTATGACATTAACTACAGCAAACTGTGGGAATCTATTACTGCGAAGCAAGTAAAGTGGGCAAAATTTCCGTTGTCAATCTCTGCTAAAATACATTTGATTAAAATGATAATATTACCAAAGGTACTGTTTCTTTCTCAAAATATTCCTATATTGTTAAAAGAAAAAGATAGTAAAACTTTTCATAAGCAATGTTCCAAATTTTTATGGGAAGGGAAAAAAGAGAGAATAGCTTTGCATAAACTAATGCAAAATAAAAGATATGGAGGGTTAGGATTGCCTAATTTAAAATATTATAATTGGGCCTGTCTGTGTAAAGTGGCTTCAAATTGGATAACGAAAAGAAATCTAGTATCTCACCTACAAATTGAAACAGAGTTAACGGCTCCAGCGTCACCCGTAGGGCTATTGCATCTTTCAGAAAAAGATATTCCAAAGTCAATAAGGGCTAGAAAATCAATTTTTAATATAATTAGGGCTTTGATTAAACTTAACGGAGAATTACAGATTGACTATCAGCTCTCTGATTACTTACCAATTTGGGGCAACCCTTCATTTGCGGCAAGTTTAATTACTAAGGTATTCAAAAAGTGGAAATTAAAGGGGCTAAGATGTATTAGACAACTAGAAGATCACAATTTGAAGACAATCAAAACCTTTGAACAATTAAAACAAGAGTTTGATCTAGGAGATAAAGAGTTCTTTGCCTATCTGCAGATCAGGCAATATTATTTCTCCATATTAGAGAAATATGGGTATAACTGGGCGCTGGGAGAAATAGATCATGGGATTAGACTTTACAGTGCTGGGTGGACATCAATTGCTATTTGGTATGACATGATAATGCAGAGAAAAGGTAAAGAAAATCTTGGGGTTTTATATATGAAATGGAGACAAGACTTTACTGATATAACAGAGGAAAGAATTGAACAATCTTTTAAATTAATACAAAAATTTACTAAAGCACAGGCTATGAAAGAATCCCATATGCGTGTAATTAACCAAGCATATATATCCCCGGATAAGATAGCTAAATGGTATCCTGAGGAAATAAGATCCTGTACAAGGTGCACGTATGTTAGAGCAGATCTTATGCACTGTCTATGGGTATGTCCTAAGGTCATGAAATTTTGGGCAAAAAATAATTTCTGGCTCAATAGATTTTTAGACAAGCCAGTAAGTTTGAAGCCTACAGATATAATTTTTTTACACGATAAGTGCCAGGCTCTGGGTATTAGTCTTTTCCTCTCTACTTTAGGTCAGAAACTATAGAGAATTGCTATTATTATATGTGTATATAAGGTTGTATAGATTCACAAATATGTTATGGTGCTACCTTATGATTATTCTTGTTTTTCCAATATTGTTTACACTATCAAAATTTTGAGAAATTGTATGACAAATGTATTGCAGACAGGAAAACTAATGTGTTAAGATATTAATGTGTGTTATGAGATTGATATATGTAAGTCTCATACTAAGGATCTATTATGAAGTGCAGGATGTAATTTGCTGCAAAGTTGTTTTTGTTTCCATTACATTTTCTGTAGTCTTACCTTTTTTGCTTAGTTATTGTGAGATTCTATGATTGTTAAGAATATTTCAGACGTAATTTTGTTTAAATAGAAGATATAACGATTCTATTTGTTTAGAATGTAATCCTGACATGATCAGTAAGAATATTATCTCATGGTCAGTAAGAATATTATTTTATAGTCAGTAAAATTATTATCTCATAATCAGTAAGAATATTATCTCATGGTCAGTAAGATTATTATCTCATGATCAGTTAGATTATTATTTGATGATCAGTAAGATTATTATCTCATGGTCAGTAAGATTATTATCTCATGGTCAGTAAGAATATTATCTCATGGTCAGTAAGAATATTATCTCATGGTCAGTAAGAATATTATATGATGATCAGTAAGAATATTATCTCATGGTGAGTAAGATTATTATCTCATGGTCAGTAAGATTATTATCTCATGATCAGTATGAATATTATCTCATGGTCAGTAAGAATATTATCTCATGCTCAGTAAGAATATTATGTAATGGTCATTAAAAATATTATTTTATAATCAGTAAGATTATTATCTCATAATCTGTAATATTATTATCTCATGATCCGTAAGATTATTATCTCATAATCAGTAAGAATATTATCTCATGGTCAGTAAGAATATTATTACATGGTCAGTAAGTTTATTATTTAATGGGCAGCAAGATTATTATCTCATGATCAGTAAGATTATTATCTGATGATCACTAAGATTACTATCTCTTGATCACCAAGAATATTATCTCACGGTCAGTAAGATTATTATCTCATGATCAGTAAGATTATTATCTCATAATCAGTAAGATTATTATCTCATGGTCAGTAAGAATACTATCTCATGGTCAGTAAGAAGATTGTGTAATGAACAGTAATAATATAGGGGTTGCTCACAGTCCTTTAGATAAAGGTATAAAATGATTTATCTGCAAAAATGAAGCTTATTGGTTATTTTCTTTTTTAAATCATTACATTTATATTCATATTATATCATGATCAGTAAGATTATTATGTCCTCCTGAGTAGTAAGATTATTAAGGATTATCATCAATACAACATGTCATAGAATTTAATGGTGAATTTTGTTAAAAATAATAAGATATACTATTCTAAAGGATTGAGTTGAATCCCTTTGTATGTCATCACCAACAGGAATATTATGTCATGATCAGTAGGAATATTATGTCATGACCAGTAAGAATATTATGTCATTGATCAGTAAGAATATTATCTCATGATCAGTAAGAATATTATGTCATGATCCGTAAGAATATTATGTCATGACCAACAGGACTATTATGTCATTATCAGTAAGAATATTATCTCATGATCAGTAAGAATATTATGTCATGATCCGTAAGAATATTATGTCATGACCAACAGGAATAGTATGTCATGATCAGTCAGAATATTATGTCATGACCAACAGGAATATTATGTCATGATCAGTAAGAATATTATGTCATGACCAACAGGAATATTATGTCATGATTAGTAAGAATATCATTTGATGACCAACAGGAATATTATGTCATGATCATAAAGAATATTATGTCATGATCAGTAAGAGTATTATGTCATGATCAGTAAGAATATTATGTCATGATCAGTAAGAATATTGTCTCGTGATCAGTAAGAATATTATGTCATGATCAACAGGAATATTATGTTATGATCAGTAAGAATATTATCTCATGATCAGTAAGAATATTATGTCATGATCAGTAAGAATATTACATCATGACCAACAGGAATATTATGTCATGATCAGTAAGAATATTATCTCATGATCAGTAAGAATATTATGTCATGATCAGTAAGAATATTATGTCATGATCAGTAAGAATATTATCTCATGATCAGTAAGAATATTATGTCATGATCAGTAAGAATATTATGTCATGATCAGTAAGAATATTATGTCATGACCAACAAGAATATTATGTCATGATCAGTAAGAATATTATGTCATGATCAGTAGGAATATTGTCATAATCAGTAAGAATATCATCATGATCAGTAGGAATATTATGTCATGATCAGTAAGAATATCATCATGATCAGTAGGAATATTATGTCATGATCAGTAAGAATATCATCATGATCAGTATATTTGTGAAGCCAAGAAACTGTCGGTTCATCTGAAATTTTCATATCGAAATTTGGGAAATTTGTTTCCCCCGAATATTTGTTGGCTGCTCTCTTCGGTATTCCTTTAGTTTAAAATGAAATGAATTCTGAATTTTAGTTAAACATTAGTTAACCATTTACATTCATGTTCGATGTTAAATGTGAAAAGTTCACCAAGCGAGAATACTTACCGTAACGAGCACTGAGAGCTCACTAACCTAATCGTCTTCTTGTCAGAGCCTTGACTGCACTAACAGCAGGCTTAATGCTCTCTGTTACCGGGGCGTACACTAACGTTAGTGCAGGTCCTGAGAGGCGAACATATTATACCTCCTTTTAGCCCAGTCTGGGCTCTGGCAAAAACAGGATAGGGTTAGCCTGCTCTCCAGAGCGTGTTAAGGTGAGAATTAACCTCTTTAAAAATAAATTAAAGGGAATAAATTATATTTTTCATCAGTATTTTTTCATTTTCTTTCATTTACTTTGGTACATTCATTTGGATATTTGTTTTTGTAAAACAAAAAAGAATATCCTTTTTTTGGTCACAAATCTCTAATGATCAGTAAAATTATTATGTTATGATGACTAAGAATATTATATCATAGATAGTAAGATTATTATGTCATGAACAGTAATATTATTATGTCATGATCAGTAAGATTATTGTGTCATGATTGGTAAAATTATTATATCATGGTTGGTAAGATGATTTTGTCATAATCTTTAATACCATTATGTCATGACTGCAAAGATTATTATGTCATGATTGAAAAAATGATTATATCATGATCAGTAAGATTATTACGTCATGTTCAGTAATTATACTATGTCATGATCAATACGCTTATTATATCATAATTGGTAAAAAATGTTATGTTCCGATCAGTAAGATTATTATGTTTTGATCAGTAAGATTATTATGTCATGACCTGTAACAATACTGGGCTAGATTACAAGTGGAGGGCTAATTAGCACTTTCGCTAGAGTGGTAACTGCGCTAGAAGTAAACCTTTTGCGCTCGTTGGGTTGTGCTGGTATTACGAGTTGAAAGTAAAAAGTTATCGCTCCAGTCTAACTCGACAAGCGCAAAAAGCGAAACTTACACTATCGCATGCTCGATAAGTTTTTCCCCCATAGAAGT
Source organism: Bombina bombina (assembly GCF_027579735.1). Lineage (NCBI taxonomy): Eukaryota > Metazoa > Chordata > Amphibia > Anura > Bombinatoridae > Bombina > Bombina bombina. The sequence continues at coordinate 23,378,964 of NC_069507.1, read as the reverse complement.
CAATGGAGAAAAAAGAATGGGGAAAAACCCTACTTGTGTGCTAACCAGAATCTCCATAAGACACCTACTCTAATAACCCCTAAACCGCCACATAGCCCACCGCAAAGTAACCCACTACACTATTAACCCCTAAACCGCCATCCCCTACAGCAAAGTTACCCACTACACTATTAACCCCTAAACCATCAGTCTCGCAACCCAAACTAACCCACTAGCATCTAAACCCCACAACCTAAGTTAACACTAAATAGACTAACCCTACCTTTATCAAAAACTTAGCTACCTTTAAAAAAATAAAAACATACCTAGCATTACTTAAAGAAAAAAACCCTAACATTACAAAAAATTACAAACCCTACCATTACAAAAAATAACAATCTTTTTTTAAAAAAAAGATTAGATTTGTTTTACTTTCACAGAAAAGTTTTTATTTTTTAACGGTAGTTAGTTTTTTTTGGGTAAAGGTAGAGTTACTCTATTTTGCATTAACTTAGGGGTGTTAGGTGAGGGAGTTTAGATGTTAGTGGATTATTTTGTGTTGTGGGCTGACGGTTTAGGGGTTAATAGTTTAGAAGCTTACTTTGCAGTGGGGGTGTGGCGGCTTAGGGGTTAACAGTATAGAAGCTTACTTTGCGGTGGGGGTGTGGCGGTTTAGGGGTTAATAGTGTAGAAGCTGACTTTGCAGTGGGGGTGTGGTGGTTTAGGGGTTAACAGTGTAGAAGCTGACTTTGCGGTGGGGGGTGGCGGTTTAGGGGTAAATAGTGTAGAAGCTGACTTTGCAGTGGGGGTGTGGTGGTTTAGGGGTTAACAGTGTAGAAGCTGACTTTGCAGTTGTGGTGGTTTAGAGGTTAATAGTGCAGAAGCTTACTTTGCAGTGGGGGGTGGTGGTTTAGGGGCTAATAGTGTAAAGAGGTAGTCTGCGATGGGGGGTGGTGATTTAGAGGTTCATAGTGTAAGTTTAGTTCAACTGCACCCTCCGGACAAACTCTTTACATGTCCTTTCAGGTTGAGCTGTAAATGCGTTTGCATTGGCGCAATCTAATTTACTTTCAACTTGTAATATGAGTACAAATTATTGCTCAATGCTACCGATAGAAAATATGGGGAGCGTCAATTACCACAAGTTCGCACAAACAAATTTGCTGTCATTTTAACAGCAGGCCACTTGTAATTTGGATTTGAGCGTAAAGAACACTGAAATCTTACAATCGAGTTTACACTCCTCTCACTAATGATAGTGCTCCACTTGTAATCTGGTCCCTTATGTTTTGATCAGTAAGATTATTATGTCATGACCTGTAACAATATTAAGTCATGAACAGTAAGATCATTATGTCATGACCTGTAACAATATTATGTCATGAACAGTAAGATCATTATGTCATGACCTGTAACAATATTAAGTCATGAACAGTAAGATCATTATGTCATGACCTGTAACAATATTATGTCATGAACAGTAAGATTATTATGTTATGACCTGTAACAATATTATGTCATGAACAGTAAGATTATTATGTTATGACCTGTAACAATATTATGTCATGAACAGTAAGATTATTATGTAATGACCTGTTACAATATTATGTCATGAACAGTAAGATTATTATGTAATGACCTGTAACAATATTATGTCATGAACAGTAAGATTATTATGTAATGACCTGTAACAATATTATGTCATGAAAAGTAAGATCATTATGTCATGACCTGTAACAATATTATGTCATGAACAGTAAGATCATTATGTCATGACCTGTAACAATATTAAGTCATGAACAGTAAAATCATTATGTCATGACCTGTAACAATATTATGTCATGAACAGTAAGATCATTATATCATGACCTGTAACAATATTATGTCATGAACAGTAAGATCATTATGTCATGATTGGTTGCAACTGGTTAATACTAGTCAATCTTCTTCCAACACAGTTTTCTGTTTTTTTGCTGTTGACCGTATATATTAGTTCTCTTTTAGACTGGGTATGTGGGAAGCCTTAACCACTGATTATTTTGGATGTAACACTGATATTACTATACCAGGCTATTAAGGGCATTGCATAGTCCAAAATATATAGGTAGAATAAGTTTTCATCCTCCTTCTAGGCTCCTTTACTAGTTATAATCAAGAAACACCTCTTTTGTGTAAATTGGATACAAACCCATAAACTAGAGTTAGTTATTGTTCATAAGATAATATATATATTAGTAAATCCCTGTATGCACAGATCATAGCCGGCACTATCACTGAACAATCATGTGTACGCAGCAGTCACGAGTAGACTAAAATACAGATTAGTCAGAACAAGCCAGATATGGGGTTCTATTCCAATCCATTAGAATTCCTATGCGTTCCACAAAATATTACAAAAAAGAACAAAATCTCAATAAGTTAAATGAATAAATAGGAAATCAAAATTGAAGATCTGAGGCTTTAGAAACAAATTCATCCAACAATTCTGAGAAACAATTTCCAGCTGCAAAAAAAGTAGTCCCCCGTACAATCTTCCTTAACTAGGTTATGCAGGCTGCAGAAGATTTTAATGTTGAAATTTTATAGCCTCACCACGCTCTACAGTCCTTGTGAATATTGTAATATTGCATTTTTTACAAGTTACTCTTCTGTTAATGTTCCAGCTAGTAAGTTTTATATTCCTACTCAATGAAATTTTTTTGTATTCTTCCGCACCGTTAACCTCAATGGCAGCACCTCAGCCCCTGGCAGGAGACAGAGATGAAATGAATTCCTTTTTAATCAGAAATAATAATAATAAAAATACACACAAGAATCTTTCTGCTTTTTATTTGATCTTTTTTTTTTTTTATTAGCAAAGATTGCTTGGAAACCTCAGTAACTAATCCCCAGATTTGGTGTTATGGAGCACACTGTCTGCCTGCGGTTCCCAAAAGCCGGAGGTTATGTAAATATCATCAGCTTCCTTCTGACGCTTTCTGTCTTATTTCATATTCTAAGGATAAAAAAAGAAAACATGGTTATACAATACACACAGGTACCTATGTAACTAATTGTGTGTCATTTTATTTGTCCAACTTAGTGCAGAATCCATATGATTGTGAGAATATCTATCTATCTATCTATCCACCTGTCTATTATCTATCTATCTATCTATCTATCTATCTATCTATCTATCTATCTGTCTGTCTGTCTATCTATCTATCTATATGTCTATCTATCTATCTATCTATCTATCATCTATCTATCCTTCTATCTATCTAACTATCTATCTACCTGTCTGTCTGTCTGTCTATCTATCTATCTGTATGTCTGTCTACCTATCTGTATGTCTAGCTATTATCTATCTATCTATCTATCTATCTATCTATCATCTATCTATCTATCTAGTTGTCTGTCTACCTATCTGTATGTCTGTCTATTATCTATCTATCTATCTATCTATCTATCTATCTGTATGTCTGTCTACCTATCTGTATGTCTAGCTATTATCTATCTATCTATCTATCTATCTAGCTGTCTGTCTACCTATCTGTATGTCTGTCTATTATCTATCTATCTATCTATCTATCTATCTATCTATCTATCTATCTATCTATCTATCTATCTACCAGTCTATCTCTCTATTGCCTATCACTTGGTAATTTTCTGTAAAATGTCTTATTGTTTATGAATGAATTATAAAATGCGGGTTATTATTAATTTGCTTGCAAAATTGGATAACAATTTTTAAGTTACGTGTTGTGTGATTATTACTTCTGTGAAAGTCGGCAGTTGAAGGGAAATTCTACCATAATTTTTTTTTTTTTTCAGAGCATTTTCCTATTCATTCACATTGGCCTGGATTACAAGTGGAGAACAATCGTTACTGTGAAAAACACTAATGCAATCGCCAGTGCTATTTTTACTGCTAGAACTTGTATTACAAGTTGAGCATTAAAAACAATATTGCAATGCGACTTCACGATAACTAACGCACCCTATACTTTAAATGATGAGCACAAAGCTTATGGTTAACCCTTTTACTCTAGAGACAATCACATTAAAGCTGGCAATTTTAACAAAAGTAAAAAGCTCTGGTAAAAAGCATTTAAAAAATAAATAAAAAACAACTGCCCTAGGCAGTTTTTGGGGTCTAAAGTTGGTGGTAGTGGGGTGTTAGAAACAAAACTGGCACTGAAAAGGGCCTTTACATTGCGGTCTATGGGAACTGTCATTTATATGTATATGACTATTCACATACAGTATATATACACATACTAACACACATATATATATATATATATATATATATATATATATATATATATATATATATATATATATATGTATAAAGTCATAAAGTCATATACATGTATTTAAAAATATGCTGCCATCGCTGCGGGACTTACCCCTTTCATTGCGCGAGGTTCAGAGACGGCATCAGAACGAGGCTCCCATTGGAGCCTGTGGAAGTGCGATCTTGTGGACGCAATGCTTCCTAGCAATGCAAATGCGAGCTCGTGTTCACATTGCTGTTAACTTGTAATACCAGTGCACATTAGCGTACACAGTATTACTCTGGTATTACACAGTGGAGCGCAATTATTGCTTTCACTTGTGACCTGGCCCTAAGTCTATATACATATCTGCTTTATAGTTATTCCCGAGTGGTTGGTTCTGAAATTTAAATTTTTAAATATATTAATTGGCTATTTATATGCAATGTCCTATAGGACATGAGAACCGATAGAAATACAAGAATATAGAAATTGCAACACTGGGAACTTCATACTATGCCTGTATGTATTTAAGCCCTTAACAACCATGACGTATATATCCAGTACATTGATGGTCCTTAAAGTTTTTTTATGGCCTGTATTAGAACTGGTCTCATCGCCAGTGGCAAGACCGCACCGCACTATTACAACCTCTCTCCTGCAGTCCTTCTGTTATAGCGCAGTCTTGCCGCTAGCCGCGAGAGCTGTACTATAAAAAACACAAGCCCCTTTAAAAATACAGCGATGTACAGGGTAGTCAGCCGGTAGTTAAGGGGTTAATATATGCATGAGTGTCATTTTATTTTCTCTATTCTCATTATTCAAAACACAATTTTTATCTTTAAAGGGACAGTACACACTGTGTAATTATAAGACATTGCTGTTGTCCTGCTACAGAATTACATATCAGCCAAGTCTAAGTGTTTTTAAAACAAATTACCATTATTTTTACTGCAGTTAGATTTGAATAGACAAGCTCCGCCCATCATTTGCCTTTTTTGGAGGGGCCAATCTGGGCTTTAACTATGTCAGGGCTTTGTACCAAAAGGGCGCTTGTTCAATATCCATTGTATGAGTTTTCAAACCTATTATGATGAAATATGTGGGTAAATAATAGAGGCCATTTGAATGCACAGTATGTGGTGTTGTGATGCGGTCACAGTACTAAACAAAATATATTTAGAGGTTGTGAAATTAATGGTATTTGTTAAAAAATAAAAAAAAACAACAACATTATTAATTCATCCCTTATGGGCCACTGCCATTTTTATGAGCAATATTAATATCCCGTACTATTAATCTTGTTTCTAGACCAAATCCTTTGACAAATTAAAAAGTTAGTAAATAAAGGATATAGGAAGTTCTACAGCAGAGATTGTTTTTTACTAGTGGGAAGAGATGCTTCATAAGTTTGTTTCCAGAGTGGCAGTCTTAAAGGGACAGTGTAAAATTGTTTTTATATTAATGTATTTTCAATGACTTGTTATACCGGCTGCAGAGTATAAAATGTATGGGAAATTGCATTTTCAGGTTTATTTGTGTATATGAAATAGCTGGTTTTGTGCTTTTAAAAAACAGCCTATTACAATGGGTTGAGCTTCAGGTAATATCATATTTCATTATGTTATCACTTTGTGTACACACACTTGCTTCCTTATCTTATATTTGTCTGGAAAACTAAAGATCAATACATAGGCCCCAATTTATCAAAGTCTGGCGGACCTGATCCGGCAATGCGGATCAGGTCCGCCAGACCTCGCTGAATACGGCGAGCAATATGCTCGCCGTATTCAGCATTGCACCAGCAGCTCACAAGAGCTGCTGGTGCAACGCCGCCCCCTGCAGACTCGCGACCAATGGGCCGCCAGCAGGGGGTGTCAATCAACCCGATCGTACTCGATCGGGTTGATTTCCGGTGATGTCTGTCCGCCTGCTCAGAGCAAGCGGACAGGTTATGGAGTAGCGGTCTTTGTGACCGCTGCTTCATGACTGCTGTTTCTGACAAGCCTGCAGGCTCGCCAGAAACACGGGGCATCAAGCTCCATCCGGAGCTTGATAGATAGGCCCCATATAGAGAACAATGGAAAATTATAATTGTATTACTTGACTATTCTGCACCCCACTGGGAGTGTCATTTTTACGGCTGGCTGTGTTTACTTAGGCTATAGGTTGGGATACCACAAGCTAAATCAGATATTTCAAAGACCAAAATAGGGGTAAATTAGCTAATTGTAAATAACTGAATACACTACAGCAGGTAAAATGGATCATTGGGAACAATTTAAATGGGAGAAAAAACTTGGGTGAACTGTCCCTTTAAGACTTCCAGTGTGTGTGGTACAGAGAGTAAAACTAATTGCACATTACAAAAAAGTCTTACAGCAGAGGAATCTCAGCGTCATGTTGCGGACCATTCACACCAGGAAGATCATCATGAGACACAGAGCCTCAGCCTTCATAGACTCAACATACTCAGTCTAAAGAGGTCAATAACTTCTTTGAAAATATGCAATTATGTCTCAGGTGGAGTCTCAATTACACAGCTCAGATTGTTGTTTTCCTTTAGATCTCACTCAATGTAGTGAAACATATAGTATACCCAGCACCACCCAGGAGAATATTGGAAACTAAAGCCCAGACTGCCATAGTTTCCATAAAAAGAAAAACCTATTAGAAGCAAATATTGCAGCATAGCCCTATTTACTCCTAATAAGTATAGAGAAAATATGTGCACACATGAATAGGTCTCTCAGGAGACAAGCTAAGAGGTATAGTTTAACAAATACAATTTTACTTCTTTCCTTTCTAAAAAAAAATATGTCTGACTTAGCCAACGATTAATCAAAAGAAAACCAGCCCTAGTCCTAGAGAGGTAACCTTTTCTTAAACATACCTGCCGAAGGTGCTGCTAATGTCCAACGAAGAGCTCATGTGTAAGAAACAATAACAATTGAATCTTGACTTTGTACAACCACACTTGAGTCACAAGTCATCGATCTTCATTCATCACCCAATAGTTTTATGATGTATATGGTGTGATGCATGGAATAATGATGACATTGCTACCACCCATGTAAAAGTGCACCCAATCTTTTTGATGGGAAAGACTATAGGCTCTCATCAGTAAATTGAACATTTGCATAATAAAGATGAGTGACTAGGCTCTGCACCCATAACCAGCATCACCTGGGTGATATAAAATTAGCAGTAAAAGCATAAGCAACCATAAATTAGAAGAAAAATAGAATAAAATACATACTTAAGGGACAATACATTAAGGGTTAAGTACATTAAAATGTGAAAATACATATTTTATTTAAAATTCATTTTCATGATGCTTAGATTGTAGAGGTGTACATCTAAACTTTATTAAATACATTCAGAATTCAAGCCCATGCAGAATGATAAAGCTACAACAGTATCAATTTACCTTGGTCACATGGGTCAATAGACCACTTTTGTCATGAGTCCATCTTTTATAGATACGTTGTTCTATTTCTAAATGTAAAATTCTCTAACCTTTCTAACATCCCCTCTCTTTATTCTCTTACTATCAGAAAAATAAGCAAAATGTTTTCTTTTCTGTGGTATTTTTCAGTATACTGAAATAGAAAAGTAATACTGGCTTTGTTAAAAACAAAAAACTTTGTTAGGACCCAGTGGCGGTTCTACACGGGGGCCTACAGGGGCCAGTGCCCCTGTAAAAATGTCCCTGCTCCCCCCTGTGGCACCCCCTGAGCTGCCCGGTAACATCTATTAAAAAAAAAAAAATGGACATAGCTCTTAACAGGATTCATAGGGGGGTAGTTATCAAGCCGTCAACCTCAAATACGCTGGAATTCCGCAGCGTATTTGTGGCGAGGCTGATTCGCCTTAGTTATCAAGCCCTAGATACCGGCAACAGTAGAATTTTGTGACGTAAGCTTCGATCCGCCGGACTCAGTCCGACACAGATCGATTCTTACGTCACTCCAGATGTTCCGCACACAAGTTCGGCACAATCTGACTACTTTTGCTAGTTATCAAAAAACTAGCAGGTACGCTCGGCACTTTTCCGGCCCAGCGTACCTGGTTTTCAATCCGCCGCCCTGGATGCGGCGGATCCCATAGGAATCAATGGGAGTCTGACCATAGCGAAAGTTCATGTTCGCTGCTGCCAGACATCCCATTGATTCCTATGGGAGCTGTCTGCACCTAACACCCTAACATGTACCCAGAGTCTAAACACCCCTAATCTGCCCCCCCTACACCGCCGCAACTAAATAAATGTATTACCCCCTAAACCGCCACTCCCGGAGCCCACCGCCACTATAATAAATATGTTAACCCCTAAACCGCCGCTCCCTGACCCCGCCGCAACTATAATAAACTTATTAATCCCTAAACTGCCCCTCCCGGACCCAGCCGCAACCTATATTAAACTTATTAACCCCTAATCTGCCCCCCCTACACCTATAATACATTTATTAACACCTATCCTGCCCCCCCCTACACCGCCGCCACTGTAATAAAATTATTAACCCCTAAACCTAAGTCTAACCCTAACCCTAACACCCCCCCAACTTAAATATTAATTAAATAAATCTAAATAATATTTCTATTATTAACTAAATTAATCCTATTTAAAACTAAATACTTACCTTTAAAATAAACCCTAATATAGCTACAATATAAATAATAATTATATTGTAGCTATCTTAGGATTTATTTTTATTTTACAGGCAACTTTCAATTTATTTTAACCAGGTACAATAGCTATTAAATAGTTATTAACTATTTATTAGCTACCTAGCTAAAATAAAGAGAAATTTACCTGTAAAATAAATCCTAACCTAAGTTACAATTACACCTAACACTACACTATACTTTAATAAATTATTTCTATTTAAAACTAAATACTTACCTGTAAAATAAACCCTAAGATAGCTACAATATAATTAATAATTACATTGTAGCTATTTTAGGATTTATATTTATTTTACAGGTAACTTTGTATTTATTTTAGCTAGTTAGAATAGTTATTAAATAGTTATTAATCAGAATTCCGATTGGCTGATAGAATCCTATCAGCCAATCGGAATTGAAGGGACGCCATCTTGGATGACGTCACTTAAAGGAGCCTTCATTCGTCGTTAGTCCGTCGGGGAAGAAGGATGTTCCGCGTCGGCGGGATGAAGATGGATCCTGAAGAAAGAAGATTGAAGACCCCGCTTGGAAGATGACATCACCCGGATGAAAGACTTCTTCAGCGCCGCTTGGAAGATGACATCGCCCGGATGGAAGACTTCTTCAGCGCCGCCTGGATGATGACTTCATCGGATGGAAGACTTCTTCAGCGCCCCTTGGAGGATCACTTCTGCCGCTCCGGATCTCCTCTTCGGTTCCATCGGTGGGTCGGCTGGCTGAAGACAACTCAAGGTAGGATGATCTTCAGGGGGGTAGTGTTAGGTTTATTTAAGGGGGGTTTGGGTTAGATTAGGGGTATGTGGGTGGTGGGTTTTAATGTTGGGGGGGTTGTATTTTTCTTTTACAGGCAAAAGAGCAGTTCTCTTTGGGGCATGCCCCGCAAAAGGCCCTTTAAAGGGCTGGTAAGGTAAAAGAGCTTTGAACTTTTTTAATTTAGAATAGGGTAGGGCATTTTTTTATTTTGGGGGGCTTTCTTATTTTATTAGGGGGCTTAGATTAGGTGTAATTAGCTTAAAATTGTTGTAATATTTTTTAAATGTTTGTAACTTATTTTTTTTATTTTTTGTAACTTAGCTTTTTTTATTTTTTTACTTTAGTTAGTTTATGTAATTGTATTTAATTGTAGTTATTTGTAGTTAATTTATTTCATTAGTTTAATGATAGTGTAGTGTTAGGATTAATTGTAATTTAGGTTAGGATTTATTTTACAGGTAATTTTGAATTTCTTTTAGCTAGGTAGTTATTAAATAGTTAATAACTATTTAATAACTATTCTAACTAGCTAAAATAAATACAAAGTTACCTGTAAAATAAATATAAATCCTAAAATAGCTAGAATGTAATTATTAATTATATTGTAGCTATCTTATGGTTTATTTTACAGGTAAGTATTTAGTTTTAAATAGGATTAATTTATTAAAGTATAGTGTAGTGTTAGGTGTAATTGTAACTTAGGTTAGTTTTTATTTTACAGGTAAATTGCTCTTTATTTTAGCTAGGTAGCTATTAAATAGTTAATAACTATTTAATAGCTATTGTACCTAGTTAAAATAAATTGACAGATGCCTGTAAAACAAAAATAAATCCTAAGATAGCTACAATATAATTATTATTTATATATATATTATTATATTATGCAGTATATGTGCATATGAGAATGTGTTTATTATACAGTATATGTGAATATGAGAATGTGTTTATTATACAGTGTATGTGTGCATATGAGAATGTGTTTATTATACAGTATATGTGCATATCAGAATGTGTTTATTATACAGTATATGTGAATATGAGAATGTGCTTATTATGTAGTATATGTGAATATGATAATGTGCAGGTCGCCTTATACATGCAGTATATGTGTGCATATGAAAATGTGTTTATTATACAGTATATGTGTGCATATGAAAATGTGTTTATTATACAGTGTATGTGTGCATATGAGAATGTGTTTATTATGCAGTATATGTGTGCATATGAGAATGTGTTTATTATGCAGTATATGTGTGCATATGAGAATGTGTTTATTATACAGTGTATGTGTGCATATGAGAATGTGTTTATTATACAGTATATGTGTGCATATGAGAATGTGTTTATTATACAGTATATGTGTGCATATGAAAATGTGTTTATTATACAGTATATGTGCATATGAAAATGTGTTTATTATACAGTATATGTGTGCATATGAGAATGTGTTTATTATGCAGTGTTTGTGTGCATACGAAAATGTGTTTATTATACAGTGTATGTGTGCATATGAGAATGTGTTTATTATACAGTGTATGTGTGCATATGAGAATGTGTTTATTATGCAGTGTTTGTGTGCATATGAGAATGTGTTTATTATGCAGTATATGTGTGCATATGAGAATGTGTTTATTATACAGTATATGTGTGAATATGAGAATGTGTTTATTATACAGTATATGTGTGCATATGAAAATGTGTTTATTATGCAGTGTTTGTGTGCATATGAGAATGTGTTTATTATGCAGTATATGTGTGCATATGAGAATGTGTTTATTATACAGTATATGTGTGCATATGAGAATGTGTTTATTATACAGTATATGTGTGCATATGAGAATGTGTTTATTATACAGTATATGTGTGCATATGAGAATGTGTTTATTATACAGTATATGTGTGCATATGAGAATGTGTTTATTATGCAGTGTATGTGTGCATATGAGAATGTGTTTATTATACAGTGTATGTGTGCATATGAGAATGTGTTTATTATACAGTATATGTGTGCATATGAGAATGTGTTTATTATACAGTATATGTGTGCATATGAGAATGTGTTTATTATACAGTATATGTGTGCATATGAGAATGTGTTTATTATACAGTATATGTGTGCATATGAGAATGTGTTTATTATACAGTATATGTGTGCATATGAGAATGTGTTTATTATGCAGTGTTTGTGTGCATATGAGAATGTGTTTATTATACAGTATATGTGTGCATATGAGAATGTGTTTATTATACAGTATATGTGTGCATATGAGAATGTGTTTATTATACAGTATATATGTGCATATGAGAATGTGTTTATTATACAGTATATGTGTGCATATGAGAATATGTTTATTATGCAGTGTTTGTGTGCATATGAGAATATGTTTATTATGCAGTGTTTGTGTGCATATGAGAATGTGTTTATTATGCAGTGTTTGTGTGCATATGAGAATGTGTTTATTATACAGTATATGTGTGCATATGAGAATGTGTTTATTATGCAGTATATGTGTGCATATGAGAATATGTTTATTATACAGTGTATGTGTGCATATGAGAATGTGTTTATTATACAGTGTATGTGTGCATATGAGAATGTGTTTATTATGCAGTATATGTGTGCATATGAGAATGTGTTTATTATACAGTATATGTGTGCTTATGAGAATGTGTTTATTATACAGTGTATGTGTGCATATGAGAATGTGTTTATTATACAGTATATATGTGCATATGAGAATGTGTTTATTATACAGTGTATGTGTGCATATGAGAATGTGTTTATTATACAGTATATGTGTGCATATGAGAATGTGTTTATTATACAGTATATGTGTGCATATTCTCATATGCACACATATACTGCATAATAAACACATTTTCATATGCACACATACACTGTATAATAAACACATTCTCATATGCACACAAACACTGCATAATAAACACATTTTCATATGCACACATATACTGTATAATAAACACATTCTCATATTCACACATATACTGTATAATAAACACATTCTCATATGCACACATACACTGTATAATAAACACATTCTCATATGCACACATATACTGTATAATAAACACATTCTCATATGCACACATATACTGTATAATAAACACATACTTATATGCACACATATACTGTATAATAAACACATTCTCATATGCACACATATACTGTATAATAAACACATTCTCATATGCACACATATACTGTATAATAAACACATACTTATATGCACACATACACTGCATAATAAACACATTCTCATATGCACACATACACTGCATAATAAACACATTCTCATATGCACACATATACTGTATAATAAACACATACTTATATGCACACATTTACTGTATAATAAACACATTCTCATATGCACACATATACTGTATAATAAACACATTCTCATATGCACACATACACTGTATAATAAACACATTCTCATATCCACACATACACTGTATAATAAACACATTCTCATATGCACACATATACTGCATAATAAACACATTCTCATATGCACACATATACTGCATAATAAACACATTCTCATATGCACACATATACTGCATAATAAACACATTCTCATATGCACACATACACTGTATAATAAACACATTCTCATATGCACACATATACTGTATAATAAACACATTCTCATATGCACACATATACTGTATAATAAACACATTCTCATATGCACACATATACTGTATAATAAACACATACTTATATGCACACATATACTGTATAATAAACACATTCTCATATGCACACATATACTGTATAATAAACACATTCTCATATGCACACATATACTGTATAATAAACACATACTTATATGCACACATATACTGTATAATAAACACATTCTCATATGCACACATATACTGTATAATAAACACATTCTCATATGCACACATATACTGTATAATAAACACATACTTACATGCACACATATACTGTATGTGTGCATATGAGAATGTGTTTATTATACAGTATATGTGTGCATATGAGAATGTGTTTATTATGCAGCATATGTGTGCATATGAGAATGTGTTTATTATACAGTATATGTGTGCATATAAGTATGTGTTTATTATACAGTATATGTGTGCATATGAGAATGTGTTTATTATACAGTATATGTGTGCATATGAGAATGTGTTTATTATACAGTATATGTGTGCATATAAGTATGTGTTTATTATACAGTATATGTGTGCATATGAGAATGTGTTTATTATACCGTATATGTGTGCATATGAGAATGTGTTTATTATACAGTATATGTGTGCATATGAGAATGTGTTTATTATACAGTGTATGTGTGCATATGAGAATGTGTTTATTATGCAGTATATGTGTGCATATGAGAATGTGTTTATTATGCAGTATATGTGTGCATATGAGAATGTGTTTATTATACAGTGTATGTGTGCATATGAGAATGTGTTTATTATACAGTATATGTGTGCATATGAGAATGTGTTTATTATACAGTGTATGTGTGCATATGAGAATGTGTTTATTATACAGTATATGTGTGCATATGAGAATGTGTTTATTATACAGTATATGTGTGCATATGAGAATGTGTTTATTATACAGTGTATGTGTGCATATGAGAATGTGTTTATTATACAGTATATGTGTGCATATGAGAATGTGTTTATAATACAGTGTTTGTGTGCATATGAGAATGTGTTTATTATACAGTGTATGTGTGCATATGAGAATGTGTTTATTATACAGTATATGTGTGCATATGAGAATGTGTTTATTATACAGTATATGTGTGCATATGAGAATGTGTTTATTATACAGTATATGTGTGCATATGAGAATGTGTTTATTATACAGTATATGTGTGCATATGAGAATGTGTTTATTATACAGTATATGTGTGCATATGAGAATGTGTTTATTATGCAGTGTATGTGTGCATATGAGAATGTGTTTATTATACAGTATATGTGTGCATATGATAATGTGTTTATTATACAGTGTATGTGTGCATATGAGAATGTGTTTATTATGCAGTATATGTGTGCATATGAGAATGTGTTTATTATGCAGTATATGTGTGCATATGAGAATGTGTTTATTATGCAGTATATGTGTGCATATGAGAATGTGTTTATTATGCAGTATATGTGTGCATATGAGAATGTGTTTATTATACAGTATATGTGTGCATATGAGAATGTGTTTATTATACAGTATATGTGTGCATATGAGAATGTGTTTATTATACAGTATATGTGTGCATATGAGAATGTGTTTATTATACAGTATATGTGTGCATATGAGAATGTGTTTATTATACAGTGTATGTGTGCATATGAGAATGTGTTTATTATGCAGTATATGTGTGCATATGAGAATGTGTTTATTATGCAGTGTATGTGTGCATATGAGAATGTGTTTATTATGCAGTGTATGTGTGCATATGAGAATGTGTTTATTATGCAGTATATGTGTGCATATGAGAATATGTTTATTATACAGTGTATGTGTGCATATGAGAATGTGTTTATTATACAGTATATGTGTGCATATGAGAATGTGTTTATTATGCAGTATATGTGTGCTTATGAGAATGTGTTTATTATGCAGTATATGTGTGCATATGAGAATGTGTTTATTATACAGTGTATGTGTGCATATGAGAATGTGTTTATTATGCAGTATATGTGTGCATATGAGAATGTGTTTATTATGCAGTATATGTGAATATGAGAATGTGTTTATTATGCAGTATATGTGCATATGAGAATGTGTTTATTATACAGTATATGTGAATATGAGAATGTGCTTATTATGTAGTATATGTGAATATGAGAATGTGCTTATTATGTAGTATATGTGAATATGAGAATGTGCTTATTATGTAGTATATGTGAATATGAGTACATATGTGACAGTTCTGCAGTGCACGTGAGCATACAGGTGTTGTTGATTTATACAGGACATAGGTAACATAAATGTAAAGATCACAAGTGATAAACAGGCATAAGTGGATGAAAACATTTATGGAACGAGAGGAAAACACAGAGAACTATCCTGAATGTTATAGTGCTGTGCAATAGGGAGAGTTCACTTAAGACTTGTTTATTACCTACAGACATATAAGTGACCTATACAAGGAACAAATTAAGGTTTGCTCAAGCAGAACCCAGATCATCGACCAGGAAGACATAAACTAAAAGCAATAATGGAGCTATTCACTTTTGGGGCAAGAAAGCATTTTTCATGCATAGGGTAATCCGAGTGAAAAATTCATGGCCAAGACAGAATTTAAATTTAGGGGATAGCTGAGCCCACCGTTAATTTGGCATCAGTATATTCTTGCCAGTCATGCAAACTACAAGCATTAAAAGGAATCTCTGATCCAGCAATTTATCTCAGAGATTTATAAACTAGTTTTGGATGGTTTTGTCTAAGACACAAGAGCAGCACATATCACGCACAGAGCCTTTTATTGCATATATTACACCAGCATACAAAGCCGCTGAAAACTACTTGAGTTCTGTTTAGAATAATTTGACCCATTTAGGGCAAAATTACAAGTGGCGCTGTACTTAGCGCTCCTGCTCAAGAGCAAACTTAGATAAAAGTAAACTTTTTGCGTGTGTCAAGTTGCGCTCGTATTACAAGTTCATAGTAAAAAGTTTGTGTGTGAGCAAAACCAGAAGCTAACTACAGGTCTTCTGGACAAATTCACCCAATAGACTTCAATGGAGAGCGTAGAAAAAAAAACCCCTAAAACTTATCACTCGTGTACAGGAGTTATTAATATTTCACATTCCAATGTCCTTTACATACAGGTTAATGTCCTTTTTATTGTAAATGCATATTTCTATATATATCTGTATATACCTATGCCTATAGGTATAGATATCTATTTTAAATTAACATTATCAGATATACTGTATAGAAGTTAAAAATAAAAAATATTTTTTTTTAAAGTTAAGAACATAGGAATGAAAAATATGTGTAACACAATTCAGGTTTTACGATTTAGGGCTAACGCGGTGTAGGGTTAGCGCACATGAAAATGTAGTTATCGTAAGGTGCATTATTGAAATATTACATATAAAATATTAAAAAATAATAATAATAAATATTATTATAGATACTGTAAAAAATAATATAGATTCTATGGATTTTTACAGTATCTATAATAATGTTTAATAATTATTATTAATATTTTAAAATATTTTATATGTAACATTTCAATAACGTGCGTTTAGATAACTACGTTTTCATGTGCACTAACCAACACTTTGTTAGACCTAAATTGCAAAACCCGAAGCGTGTTATGCATATTTTGCATTCCTATGTTCCTATTCACATTAAATACACAGTAAAACACATTATTACATATTATTAAGGAATTATTATTTAGAGACATACAAATATATATTATAGCCCTTTGCATTCAAATACATGGCCATATACCTTATAACCCATATAAATATTTTTTATGAATATTTATTTGACTAATTTTTATCAGATAGTGTTTATATGAGTGTAATAGTTTATTTTAGTGAATTTATGTTGTGTTTGGTGCAATTTTTGTTTTAAATCCCTTACCTTTTAACAGGGTTTTCAGTCTTGCTAACCTGGCGAGCGTAAATCGCGATTGCACTCTCATGTTCACGTTTACTTTCAACTTGTAATGCAAGTGCTATTTCCGTTGCGTGCAAAAAAGCCCAAAAAAGGATATTGCCCTTCAGCAAAAGTTGCCGCACTACTTGTAATCCTGCAATTAGTTGGTCTGTTTTACTGTCTGTTAAAACCCTATATGACCTCTGGGTTTGTATCAGGACGCAGGTACAAATGGGGCGCGATCCGATATACGGCGCAGGTTTCGGCGCAAGCGTGGAAACCTGCGCCACCCGTAGTTTCAGCTCGCACATCGAGCTATCACATATACGGCGCCGGCAGTTGCTAAAGTGCCGTAAGTCGGACAAACTAGCGATGTCCAGAAATAAGCGTAAGTACAAATTTCTGGACTCGCCAATGACTTATGGCACTTTAGAAACTGCCGCCGTGTTAAAAAACTCACTAAAGTATAAAATATCCCGTAACTGTCTAACCTGCCTCCCAAAAATAGCCTGACACGTATAACCCTCTATCCGCAATCCCCCCTCTCACTCCTAACAATAAATGTATTAACCCCTACACTGCCGCTCCCGGACCCCGCCGCCACCTATATTATATGTATTACCCCCTAATCTGATCCCCCTACACCGCCGCCACCTACATTAACTCTATTAACCCCTAATATGATTCCCCTACACCACCACCACCTATATTAAATTTATTACCCCGCAATCTAATCCCCCTACACCGCCGCCACCTATATTAAATTTATTAACCCCTAATCTAATCCCCCTACACCGCCGCCACCTTTAATAACTACATTAACCCCTAATCTGAGCCCCATACACTGCCGCCACCTATAATAACTACATTAACCCCTAATCTGAGCCCCCTACACCGCTGCCAGCTACATTAACTATATTACCCCCTAATCTGATTCCCCTACCCCGCCGCCACCTATTTTAACTATATTAACCCCTAATGTGAGCACCCTACCCCGCCGCCACCTATTTTAACTATATTAACCCCTAATGTGAGCCCCCTACCCCGCCGCCACCTATTTTAACTATATTAACCCCTAATGTGAGCCCCCTACCCCGCCGCCACCTATTTTAACTATATTAACCCCTAATGTGAGCCCCCTACCCCGCCGCCACCTATTTTAACTATATCAACCCCTAATATGATCCCCCTACACCGCCGCCACCTATATTAAATATATTAACCACTAAACCTAAGTCTAACCTTAAAACTCCCTAACTTTATTATTATTGAAATAAATCTAAATAATATTAATATTATTAACTCAATTATTCCTATTTAAAGCTAAATACTTACCTATAAATTAAACCCTAAAATAGCTACAATATAACTATTAGTTACATTGTAGCTATTTTAGGGTTTATATTTATTTTACAGGTAACGTTGTATTTATTTTAACTAGGTACAATAGCTATTAAATAGTTAATAACTATTTAATAGCTACCTAGTTAAAATAATTACCAAATTACCTGTAAAATAAATCCTAACCTAAGTTACCATTACCATGTTACGCCGTATATGTGATACCAAACCAGCGCGAAATTTGGCGTCGCCGGCTTCTGCGGGCGACGCTGCATATCGGATCGGGGCCCATGATGTTTAGGTTCTACTGCACAATCCTTAAGTAAAGAAGTACGTGTCACATGACATTTACACCTTTCAATCTTCCATCTGAAAACTTGAATTTCTTCTAAAATGTCTCCATCTCTCTTGTAGTTTCAGTTCTAATCAATTACCCAGTTAATACCCCTAATGCTCTCTCTCTATTAAAGTGTGTTTTATTGTTGTACCTTCACTTGCATATAATTATATATTTAACCCCTGCAAAGCGGTTAAACAAATAGGTTAAATCGTCTCCAATGCAAATCTGGTGAACCAATGACAAGATTCATATGCAGCCCACCAATCAGCAGCTATATATCGGAATATATATTTATGAATACTATGCAGAACATTAGAATGGGAAATATTTACAGTAAGTACATAGTTAAAAGCTTTAATAAAAATGAATATTGTATAAATATGTTTATTCAAGTTTTCATCTACTTAACTAGAAAGGGCTCCAATGCCCTTCTATATATGTATACGTATGCATTTGTGTTTATATGTGTAAATATGTCTGTAAATACATATATACACATATAAATACACAAATACATATCCATTTTTAGCAATGTATCTGTATGTACTCAGTGTTAAAGCCCTTTGCCAGACATTTTTATTTCTAACACCTGAAAACTCATATAACTTTTTGTGCAATATTTTTTTTTAATAATTTGATTAGATAGTGTTATTATGAGTGTAACTGTACTGTGTAATGTATATTTATTAGATGGTGTTATGAGTGTAACTGTACTGTGTAATGTATATTATTTATTAGATAGTGTTATTATGAGTGTAACTGTACTGTGTAATGTATATTTATTAGATGGTGTTATTATGAGTGTAACTGTTCTGTG
Organism: Bombina bombina; assembly: GCF_027579735.1. Taxonomy (NCBI): domain Eukaryota; kingdom Metazoa; phylum Chordata; class Amphibia; order Anura; family Bombinatoridae; genus Bombina; species Bombina bombina. Next base: position 23,359,159 of record NC_069507.1, on the reverse strand, counting down.
TAATGTATATTTATTAGATGGTGTTATTATGTGTATAACTGTACTGTGTAATGTATATTTATTAGATAGTGTTATTAGGAGTGTAACTGTACTGTGTAATGTATATTTATTAGATAGTGTTATTAGGAGTGTAACTGTACTGTGTAATGTATATTTATTAGATAGTGTTATTAGGAGTGTAACTGTACTGTGTAATGTATATTTATTAGATGGTGTTATTATGAGTGTAACTGTACTGTATAATGTATATTTATTAGATGGGGTTATTATGTGTGTAACTGTACTGTGTAATGTATATTTATTAGATAGTGTTATCATGTGTGTAACTGTACTGTGTAATGTATATTTATTAGACAGTGTTATTATGAGTGTAACTGTACTGTATAATGTATATTTATTAGACAGTGTTATTATGTGTGTAACTGTACTGTGTAATGTATATTTATTAGATAGTGTTATTATGTGTGTAACTGTACTGTGTAATGTATATTTATTAGATAGTGTTATTATGAGTGTAACTGTACTGTATAATGTATATTTATTAGATAGTGTTATTAGGAGTGTAACTGTACTGTGTAATGTATATTTATTAGATAGTGTTATTATGTGTGTAACTGTACTGTGTAATGTATATTTATTAGATGGTGTTAATATGAGTGTAACTGTTCTTTGTAATGTATTTTTGATGTGTTTTGTGACACTTTTTTGTTTCGCGAAACAGTTGACCAGAGCTCTGAGGTCAATATAATCATTCTAGCAAAAAAATTGCGATTGTGCTCAAGTGATCGTGTTTACTTTTAACTCGTAATACCATCGGTAAGCCCGATGCAAGCAATCACCTGTGATAAATACCTAATCGCTCCCGCACAAACATTTGCGCTCCACTCGTAATCTTGCCCATTATGTTCTGTCAAGTCCATGCAAATCACGTTCCCCTCTCCCTTCTTTCTTACAATAATATTCACTCCATGGGGCATATTTATCAAGCTCCCGTGATTCTAAAGACCACTGCTCCATAACCTGTCCGCCTGCTCTGAGGCGGCGGCGGACAGAAATCAACCAGATCGAATACGATCAGGTTGATTAACACCCCCTGCTAGCAGCTGATTTGCCGCTAATCTGCAGGGGGCGGCATTGCATAAGCATTTCAGCAGAAATGCTTGTGCAATGTTAAATGCCGACAGCATATGCTTTCAGCATTTAGTGAGGTTGAGCGGACATGATCCGCTACAGTGGATCATGTACGTCCGACATTTAATAAATCTACCCCATAGACTTTATTCCAATCCATCAGAAACATAATTAATAGTGTAGTTTACAAGATAATATGATTCTGGTATTTCAGTTAATTTAAGAATATTTTAAATCATTTCTGCCCTTACCTCTTGAAAACCAATTTCTGCCTTTTTATGTCTCCACTCTCCAGTGCTTTTTTTTATTATTTAAAAGGGCAACAAGTGTTTATTTTTTTGCAGTATAATTGTATCCTACGCCTGTAGTTGCAGTAATATAACAGGGTTGTGTTGTGATTACAGCTCTCACAGTAAGATACAGTGGGGGAAAAAAGTATTTAGTTAGCTGGGCCCGTCTGAAGAATGCTAGCGAGCATTTGGATGATCCAGAAGTGGATTGGGAGAATGTCATATGGTCAGATGAAACCAAAGTAGAACTGTTTGGTAGAAACACAACTTGTCGTGTTTGGAGGAGAAAGAACACCATACCTACTGTGAAGCATGGGGGTGGCAACATCATGCTTTGGGGCTGTTTCTCTGCAAAGGGAACAGGACGACTGATCTGTGTACCTGAAAGAATGAATGGGGCCATGTATTGTGAGATATTGAGTGCAAACCTCCTTCCATCAGCAAGGGCATAGAAGATGAAATGTGGCTGGGTCTTTCAGCATGACAATGATCCCAAACACACCACCCGGGCAACGAAGGAGTGGCTTCGTAAGAAGCATTTCAAGGTCCTGGAGTGGCCTAGCCAGTCTCCAGATCTCAACCCCATAGAAAACCTTTGGAGGGAGTTGAAAGTCCGTGTTGCCCAGCGACAGCCCCAAAACATCACTGCTCTAGAGGAGATCTGCATGCAGGAATGGGCCAACATACCAGCAACAGCATGTGACAACCTTGTGAAGACTTACAGAAAACGTTTGACCTCTGTCATTGCCAACAAAGGATATATAACAAAGTATTGAGATGAACTTTTGATATTGACCAAATACTTATTTTCCACCATAATTTACAAATAAATTCTTTCCAAATCAGGCAATGTGATTGTCTGGATTTGTTTCCACATTTTGTCTCTCATAGTTGAGGTATACCTATGATGAAAATTACAGGCCTCTCTCATCTTCTTAAGGGGAGAACTTGCACAATTGGTGGCTGACTAAATACTTTTTTCCCCACTGTAAATATACTAAGCACATACACTGTAATATAGTTAGTGTATCCTACGCCTGTAGTTGCAGTAATATAACAGGGTTGTATTGTGATTACAGCTCTCACAGTAAGATAGATACACTAAGCACATACACTGCAATATAGTTAGTGTATCCTACGCCTGTAGTTACAGTAATATAACAGGGTTGTATTGTGATTACAGCTCTCACAGTAAGATAGATACACTAAGCACATACACGGCAATATAGTTAGTGTATCCTACGCCTGTAGTTGCAGTAATATAACAGGGTTGTATTGTGATTACAACTCTCACAGTAAGATAGATACACTAAGCACATACACTGTAATATAGTTAGTGTATTCTACACTTGTAGTTGCAGTAATATAACAGGGTTGTATTGTGATTACAGCTCTCACAGTAAGATAGATACACTAAGCACATACACTGTAATATAGTTAGTGTATTCTACACTTGTAGTTGCAGTAATATAACAGGGTTGTATTGTGATTACAGCTCTCACAGAAACTGTGGTTAATGTAAGGAGCGCCTAAGACAAAAGGCCAGGTCAAATAAGGGTGAAAGTGGAGTTCGACAGAGATATATACATAAAATTATTTAATAACAAGTATTACAAAAACATAGTAGTACATGGATCCATGATACGATAAAAACAATGATTAAAATAATAATAGTTAAAAACAGATATACATAAGATTGGAAAAACAATAACAAAAAATAGAGATGACCGCTTGGGGGTCTACTGAGCACAATGTATATAATTCAGAGCATAAAATAATGGTGTTTAAAAAATATAGATACTGTGGTGTATACAAAGATTACAATGTGTATAAGGATGTGCTGAGGTCCCAGGGAATCTCAGTGGTGTAACAATACAGGAAAAAAATGGAAATCAAAAGGCGAAAAAATGAATGAGCAAACAAGTCCAATATTCCAATCAAGTGATAAAAGTTCCTAATGATCCAAATGATCCAAATGTGTTGTTATAATCCAGGTGGTTAGAAAAACAAAAATATTAAAAACAAAAATAATGAACAAAAAATGTGAAAAAACAGTCAAATGTGGATATCAAGTGTTGAAAGCAATTGCTCAAAATTAGGATTCAAAGCCAATAAGCATAAAAATAAAAAATATAAAAATAAGAATAATAAACAGTATCTTGATAGTGATCAATAAAGAACAAAAAACTCCATAATCTGTGAAGAGAAGAAATTGTACAACATAGAGCAGTATCGTTTTAAGGATGACTCTAGATAATTAGAATGTAACTCACCATATATGCCAACGCGTTTCGGCCCACCAATAGGGCCTTTTTCAAGACTGATATATGGTTGGTGAGAATGCTCCCTTTATACCTGTTTAACTTAACCTAATGGCGCCAAAAGTGCCTGAATTGCGCCAAATTTGTGACCCTATGACCCGGATATTATTTCTAAAAACGGATGTATAGAAATGACCTTATAGCTACATTATAATAGGACTATATAATCGTTGGTTAAATGTTTGTATTATTGATATCCCGTTAATTGTGGTATGTAATAAGTCATTTGTTATAGCTGTTACTTTATACTCCTTACCGCTATTGATAGAACCTGATAACATTAAAACCAGAAGTATGGTATTTTCGCTAGACCGGATGTTATCTAGTGTTGATGGGAACCGGAAGTGAGGTATTTTCGCCAGACCGGATGTTGTTTAAATTTGGTAAGAACCGGAAATGGTCACACCGTTGTTGTTTCCGGTTTCGAAACTGGCTATTTTCTGTGTAAAATGTAAGGAAGTTCATAGGAAATAAGTAAGTTATTTATCAGACCTAATAGGACCTGGAAACATCAGGGACCCGGGATAGAATAGTTACACAAACCAGATATGATTTGATGCCAATGGTAACCGGAGGGGGTAATACCCTTACTTCTGGTTTCGTAATGTCTGTGTGCTAGCTGCTTCCTGTGTAGAGAGCGAGTTGAGAGAATGATATACTATAATATTGGAGGTATTCAAAATATGAAGAATTGAAATTGTGAATGCCAATAAAAAGACACTCCTGGTGGAAAAGTATATACCTTGTAGAAACCATTCATATATCTATGAAAACTCCTTATAAGGGATTGTCTATAGATGAGTGTGTTTTTACCACAATCCTCCTGTAAACAAAGTGTAAATACTAAGTCCCCGTGTCACCAAAAAACCATTGGTTTTAAGGGGATATGAAAGGATACCTGACTACTTGTCACTTCAATATTCTAAATAAGGTATAAAATGAAATAGGAACTATATTCCTTCCTAAAGTGTCAGACATATAGTGGTTCTAGCTTATGCACCCTATCCCACTAGTGGTTTGCTTAGATTTACACAAACTTATGCCTTAATCGCAAATCCAGACTGCTAGACAGGTGTTGATGAGGATATGTATGGGGAATGGAAGGGCTGAGAAGAAGACATATATAAAGCAATTAAAGTTATGTCTATAGACGTGAGAGGAAGAGATCTCGTATAATAGAACTGATCTATGACTGGTGGATCTTGATGTAGATGAGGAGATTCAGATACGATTAACAATATTGGCCATTGTGATGGTACAAATATTTAGTCACCAAACCAGTGGTAATGAGAAAGATCAAATAGTATCTACATATAATCTATCTTATTATGAAAATAACAGTCTGAATTATCTAAAATTATATAGAATATCCAGATAAATGTTTCAGTCCCTATTGAAATTGAATGCTAGCTGGTCATAGAGACGTGTGAGAGTAAGACCTCGGTAGGTATTAACATCTAACTCTATTGTGTTAGGGTATATCAAATTATACTGTATCGTATGAGTATGTGAGGGGACCATGAGACCCAAAGGACTCTGTTTATTTAAGATATAATAGATGTGATAAATCCTCTTTGTTGTTGAGGCCCTTCGGGTAGAGGCAATCTGGATTCTGATACAAGGAGTTTTTTCTCGTAGTCGCCACCTCTCCAATTAGGTTTCACCAATTGGATCCCATAGTAACTGAGATCTTTCAAATCACTTTTATAGTGAATAGTGAAATGTCTATACATGGCAGTTTCTGTGTTGCCATGTTCAACCTGTAAAATGTGCTCACGTATTCTGTCTCTCAATAGCCTTGAGGTTTGGCCCACATACTGCAGTCCACAGCTGCATTGGACTATGTATATTACATCTTTCCATCCCTGAGTTGTTGGATTTGTATTTCTTGATCTTTAGACCTCTCTTACATGCCTTGCAGCTTATGCATGGATAGAAACCTTTAACATTCTTGCCAAATACATCTTGGACTCCTGTAGTTTGTGATCGTGGGACACTGGGTGATAACATGTTCCTCAGATTGTCTGATCTTCTGTAGATGAATCTGGGTTTATTTGCCAGTGTTTCCCCTATGGTGTCATCATTCTTCAGTAGGGGCCAGTTTCTCTCAATTATTTTCTCTATCAAATGTCGATTTTCACTATATTGGGTTATGAATGCAACATCTATAGAGTCATTGTCGTTTGGGATGTTGATCCTCTTATCCTTATATTGGAGGAGTTCCTTACAATCTCTTTTTCTGACTTCTTCAATCTCTCTGTTTAGTGTCTCTTCTTCATATCCTCTTTCTAGGAAGCGTTCTTTAAGAGTCTCAGCTTGTTTCTCCCATAATTATGAAAAAGAGATTGTAAGGAACTCCTCCAATATAAGGATAAGAGGATCAACATCCCAAACGACAATGACTCTATAGATGTAGCATTCATAACCCAATATAGTGAAAATCGACATTTGATAGAGAAAATAATTGAGAGAAACTGGCCCCTACTGAAGAATGATGACACCATAGGGGAAACACTGGCAAATAAACCCAGATTCATCTACAGAAGATCAGACAATCTGAGGAACATGTTATCACCCAGTGTCCCACGATCACAAACTACAGGAGTCCAAGATATATTTGGCAAGAATGTTAAAGGTTTCTATCCATGCATAAGCTGCAAGGCATGTAAGAGAGGTCTAAAGATCAAGAAATACAAATCCAACAACTCAGGGATGGAATATAAAATCAAAGACCTCATAAGATGTAATAGTAAAGGTGTAATATACATAGTCCAATGCAGCTGTGGACTGCAGTATGTGGGCCAAACCTCAAGGCTATTGAGAGACAGAATACGTGAGCACATTTTACAGGTTGAACATGGCAACACAGAAACTGCCATGTATAGACATTTCACTATTCACCATAAAAGTGATTTGAAAGATCTCAGTTACTATGGGATCCAATTGGTGAAACCTAATTGGAGAGGTGGCGACTACGAGAAAAAACTCCTTGTATCAGAATCCAGATGGATTTTTTAACTCGATTGCCTCTACCCAAAGGGCCTCAACAACAAAGAGGATTTATCACATCTATTATATCTTAAATAAACAGAGTTCTCTGGGTCTCATGGTCCCCTCACATACTCATACGATACAGTATAATTTGATATACCCTAACACAATAGAGTTAGATGTTAATACATACCGAGGTCTTACTCTCACACGTCTCTATGACCAGCTAGCATTCAATTTCAATAGGGACTGAAACATTTATCTGGATATTCTATACAATTTTAGATCATTCAGACTGTTATTTTCATAATAAGATAGATTATATGTAGATACTATTTGATCTTTCTCATTACCACTGGTTTGGTGACTAAATATTTGTACCATCACAATGGCCAATATTGTTAATCATATCTGAATCTCCTCATCTACATCAAGATCCCCCAGTCATAGATCAGTTCTATTATACGAGATCTCTTCCTCTCACGTCTATAGACATAACTTTAATTGCTTTATATATGTCTTCTTCTCAGCCCTTCCATTCCCCATCCATATCCTCATCAACACCTGTCTAGCAATCTAGATTTGCGATTAAGGCATAGGTTTGTGTAAATCTAAGCAAACCACTAGTGGGATAGGGTGCATAAGCTAGAACCACTATATGTCTGACACTTTAGGAAGGAATATAGTTCCTATTTCATTTTATACCTTATTTAGAATATTGAAGTGACAAGTAGTCAGGTATCCTTTCATATCCCCTTAAAACCAATGTTTTTTTGGTGACACAGGGACTTAGTATTTACACTTTGTTTACAGGAGGTTTGTGGTAAAAACACACTCATCTATAGACAATCCCTTATAAGGAGTTTTCATAGATATATGAATGGTTTCTACAAGGTATATACTTTTCCACCAGGAGTGCCTTTTTATTGGCATTCACAATTTCAATTCTTCATATTTTGAATACCTCCAATATTATAGTATATCATTCTTCAACTCGCTCTCTACACAGGAAGCAACTAGCACACAGACATACCGAAACAGGAAGTAAGGGTATTACCCCGTCCGGTTACCATTGGCATCAAATCATATCTGGTTTGTGTAACTATTCAATCCCGGGTCCCTGATGTTTCCAGGTCCTATTAGGTCTGATAAATAACTTACTTATTTCCTATGAACTTCCTTACATTTTACACAGAAAATAGCCAGTTTCGAAACCGGAAACAACAACGGTGTGACCATTTCCGGTTCTTACCAAATTAAGACAACATCCGGTCTGGCGAAAATACCTCACTACCGGTTCCCATCAACACTAGACAACATCCGGTCTAGCGAAAATACCGTACTTCCGGTTTTAATGTTATCAGGTTCTATCAATAGCGGTAAGGAGTATAAAGTAACAGCTATAACAAATGACTTATTACATACCACAATTAACGGGATATCAATAATACAAACATTTAACCAACGATTATAGAGTCCTATTATAATGTAGCTATAAGGTAATTTCTATACATCCGTTTTTAGAAATAATATCCGGGTCATAGGGTCACAAATTTGGCGCAATTCAGGCACTTTTGGCGCCATTAGGTTAAGTTAAACAGGTATAAAGGGAGCATTCTCACCAACCATATATCAGTCTTGAAAAAGGCCCTATTGGTGGGCCGAAAAGCGTTGGCATATATGGTGAGTTACATTCTAATTATCTAGAGTCATCCTTAAAACGATACTGCTCTATGTTGTACAATTTCTTCTCTTCACAGGTTATGGAGTTTTTTGTTCTTCATTGATCACTATCAAGATACTATTTATTATTCTTATTTTTATATTTTTTATTTTTATGCTTATTGGCTTTGAATCCTAATTTTGAGCAATTGCTTTCAACACTTGATATCCACATTTGACTGTTTTTTCACATTTTTTGTTCATTATTTTTGTTTTTAATATTTTTGTTTTTCTAACCACCTGGATTATAACAACACATTTGGATCATTTGGATCATTAGGAACTTTTATCACTTGATTGGAATATTGGACTTGTTTGCTCATTCATTTTTTCGCCTTTTTATTTCCATTTTTTTCTGTATTGTTACACCACTGAGATCCCCTGGGACCTCAGCACATCCTTATATACATTTTAATCTTTGTATACACCACAGTATCTGTATTTTTTAAACACCATTATTTTATGCTCTGAATTATATACATTGTGCTCAGTAGACCCCCAAGCGGTCATCTCTATTTTTTGTTATCGTTTTTCCAATCTTATGTATATCTGTTTTTAACTATTATTATTTTAATCATTGTTTTTATCGTATCATGGATCCATGTACTACTATGTTTTTGTAATACTTGTTATTAAATAATTTTATGTATATATCTCTGTCAAACTCCACTTTCACCCTTATTTGACCTGGCCTTTTGTCTTAGGCGCTCCTTACATTAACCACAGTTTCTGATAGATTTTTATGGTTAACTAGGGACCCATTTGTTATAGGAGCTTAAAGGGACATTAAACCCAAATTTTTTTTTCATGATTTAGACAGAGAATACAATTTTAAACAAAATTCTCATTTACTTCAATTATCTGATTTGCTTTATTCTTTAGATATCCGTTGCTGAAGAGATATCAATGCACATGGGTGAGCCAATCACATGAGGCATCTATGTGGAGACACCAATCAGGAGCTACTGAGCCTATCTAGATATGCTTTTTAGCAAAGGATATCAAGAGAATGAAGAAGATTAGCTAATAGAAGTAAATTAGAAAGTTGTTTAAAATTGCATGCTCTATCTGAATCATGAAAGAAAAAATTTTGGGTTTCATGTCCCTTTAAGGTCTTTTTGAGTTAGCGCCGTCGGATAGATATTGTGTTCTAATTACAGCTCTCACAGTAAGATAGATACACTAAGCACATACACCACAATATAGTTAGTGTATCCTACACCTGCAGTTGCAGTAATATAACAGGGTTGTATTGTGATTACAGCTCTCACAGTAAGATAGATACACTAAGCACATACACTGCAATATAGTTAGTGTATCCTACGCCTGTAGTTGCAGTAATATAACAGGGTTGTATTGTGATTACAGCTCTCACAGTAAGATAGATACACTAAGCACATACACTGTAATATAGTTAGTGTATCCTACACCTGTAGTTGCAGTAATATAACAGGGTTGTATTGTGATTACAGCTCTCACAGTAAGATAGATACACTAAGCACATACACTGTAATATAGTTAGTGTATCCTACACCTGAAGTTGCAGTAATATAACAGGGTTGTGTTATGATTACAGCTCTCACAGTAAGATAGATACAATAAGCACATACACCACAATATAGTTAGTGTACCCTACACCTGTAGTTGCAGTAATATAACAGGGTTGTGTTATGATTACAGCTCTCACAGTAAGATAGATACACTAAGCACATACACTGCAATATAGTTATTGTATCCTACACCTGTAGTTGCAGTAATATAACAGGGTTGTATTGTGATTACAGCTCTCACAGTAAGATAGATACACTAAGCACATACACTGTAATATAGTTAGTGTATCCTACACCTGTAGTTGCAGTAATATAACAGGGTTGTATTGTGATTACAGCTCTCACAGTAAGATAGATACACTAAGCACATACACTGTAATATAGTTAGTGTATCCTACACCTGAAGTTGCAGTAATATAACAGGGTTGTGTTGTGATTACAGCTCTCACAGTAAGATAGATACACTAAGCACATACACTGTAATATTGTTAGTGTATCCTACACCTGTAGTTGCAGTAATATAACAGGGTTGTGTTGTGATTACAGCTCTCACAGTAAGATAGATACACTAAGCACATACACTGCAATATAGTTATTGTATCCTACACCTGTAGTTGCAGTAATATAACAGGGTTGTATTGTGATTACTGCTCTCACAGTAAGATAGATACACTAAGCACATACACCACAATATAGTTAGTGTATCCTACACCTGTAGTTGCAGTAATATAACAGGGTTGTATTGTGATTACAGCTCTCACAGTAAGATAGATACACTAAGCACATACACTGTAATATAGTTAGTGTATCCTACACCTGAAGTTGCAGTAATATAACAGGGTTGTGTTATGATTACAGCTCTCACAGTAAGATAGATACACTAAGCACATACACTGCAATATAGTTATTGTATCCTACACCTGTAGTTGCAGTAATATAACAGGGTTGTATTGTGATTACAGCTCTCACAGTAAGATAGATACACTAAGCACATACACTGTAATATAGTTAGTGTATCCTACACCTGTAGTTGCAGTAATATAACAGGGTTGTATTGTGATTACAGCTCTCACAGTAAGATAGATACACTAAGCACATACACTGTAATATAGTTAGTGTATCCTACACCTGAAGTTGCAGTAATATAACAGGGTTGTGTTGTGATTACAGCTCTCACAGTAAGATAGATACACTAAGCACATACACTGCAATATAGTTATTGTATCCTACACCTGTAGTTGCAGTAATATAACAGGGTTGTATTGTGATTACTGCTCTCACAGTAAGATAGATACACTAAGCACATACACTGCAATATAGTTAGTGTATCCTACGCCTGTAGTTGCAGTAATATAACAGGACTATATTGTGATTACAGCTCTCACAGTAAGATAGATACACTAAGCACATACACCACAATATAGTTAGTGTATCCTACACCTGTAGTTGCAGTAATATAACAGGGTTGTATTGTGATTACAGCTCTCACAGTAAGATAGATACACTAAGCACATACACTGTAATATAGTTAGTGTATCCTACGCCTGTAGTTGCAGTAATATAACAGGACTATATTGTGATTACAGCTCTCACAGTAAGATAGATACACTAAGCACATACACCACAATATAGTTAGTGTATCCTACACCTGTAGTTGCAGTAATATAACAGGGTTGTATTGTGATTACAGCTCTCACAGTAAGATAGATACACTAAGCACATACACTGTAATATAGTTAGTGTATCCTACATCTGAAGTTGCAGTAATATAACAGGGTTGTGTTGTGATTACAGCTCTCACAGTAAGATAGATACACTAAGCACATACACTGTAATATAGTTAGTGTATCCTACACCTGTAGTTGCAGTAATATAACAGGGTTGTATTGTGATTACAACTCTCACAGTAAGATAGATACACTAAGCACATACACCAAAATATAGTTATTGTATCCTACACCTGTAGTTACAGTAATATAACAGGGTTGTGTTGTGATTCCAGCTCTCACAGTAAGATAGATACACTAAGCACATACACTGCAATATAGTTAGTGTATCCTACACCTGTAGTTGCAGTAATATAACAGGGTTGTATTGTGATTACAGCTCTCACAGTAAGATAGATACACTAAGCACATACACTGTAATATAGTTAGTGTATCCTACGCCTGTAGTTGCAGTAATATAACAGGACTATGTTGCTATTACAGCTCTCACAGTAAGATAGATACACTAAGCACATACAATGTAATATAGTTAGTGTATCCTACACCTGTAGTTGCAGTAATATAACAGGGTTGTATTGTGATTACAGCTCTCATAGTAAGATAGATACACTAAGCACATACACTGCAATATAGTTAGTGTATCCTACGCCTGTAGTTGCAGTAATATAACAGGACTATATTGTGATTACAGCTCTCACAGTAAGATAGATACACTAAGCACATACACCACAATATAGTTAGTGTATCCTACATCTGTAGTTGCAGTAATATAACAGGGTTGTATTGTGATTACAGCTCTCACAGTAAGATAGATACACTAAGCACATACACCACAATATAGTTATTGTATCCTACACCTGTAGTTGCAGTAATATAACAGGGTTGTATTGTGATTACAACTCTCACAGTAAGATAGATACACTAAGCACATACACTGCAATACAGTTAGTGTATCCTACGCCTGTAGTTGCAGTAATATAACAGGGTTGTATTGTGATTACAGCTCTCACAGTAAGATAGATACACTAAGCACATACACTGTAATATAGTTAGTGTATCCTACACCTGTAGTTGCAGTAATATGACAGGACTATATTGTGATTACAGCTCTCACAGTGAGATAGATACACTAAGCATACACTGTAATATAGTTAGTGTATCCTACGCCTGTAGTTGCAGTAATATAACAGAACTATATTGTGATTACAGCTCTCACAGTAAGATAGATACACTAAGCACATACACTGTAATATAGTTAGTGTATCCTACACCTGTAGTTGCAGTAATATAACAGGGTTGTATTGTGATTACTGCTCTCACAGTAAGATAGATACACTAAGCACATACACTGCAATATAGTTAGTGTATCCTACGCCTGTAGTTGCAGTAATATAACAGGACTATATTGTGATTACAGCTCTCACAGTAAGATAGATACACTAAGCACATACACCACAATATAGTTAGTGTATCCTATACCTGTAGTTGCAGTAATATAACAGGGTTGTATTGTGATTACAGCTCTCACAGTAAGATAGATACACTAAGCACATACACTGTAATATAGTTAGTGTATCCTACGCCTGTAGTTGCAGTAATATAACAGGACTATATTGTGATTACAGCTCTCACAGTAAGATAGATACACTAAGCACATACACTGTAATATAGTTAGTGTATCCTACACCTGTAGTTGCAGTAATATGACAGGACTATATTGTGATTACAGCTCTCACAGTGAGATAGATACACTAAGCATACACTGTAATATAGTTAGTGTATCCTACGCCTGTAGTTGCAGTAATATAACAGAACTATATTGTGATTACAGCTCTCACAGTAAGATAGATACACTAAGCACATACACTGTAATATAGTTAGTGTATCCTACACCTGTAGTTGCAGTAATATAACAGGGTTGTATTGTGATTACTGCTCTCACAGTAAGATAGATACACTAAGCACATACACTGCAATATAGTTAGTGTATCCTACGCCTGTAGTTGCAGTAATATAACAGGACTATATTGTGATTACAGCTCTCACAGTAAGATAGATACACTAAGCACATACACCACAATATAGTTAGTGTATCCTATACCTGTAGTTGCAGTAATATAACAGGGTTGTATTGTGATTACAGCTCTCACAGTAAGATAGATACACTAAGCACATACACTGTAATATAGTTAGTGTATCCTACGCCTGTAGTTGCAGTAATATAACAGGACTATATTGTGATTACAGCTCTCACAGTAAGATAGATACACTAAGCACATACACCACAATATAGTTAGTGTATCCTACACCTGTAGTTGCAGTAATATAACAGGGTTGTATTGTGATTACAGCTCTCACAGTAAGATAGATACACTAAGCACATACACTGTAATATAGTTAGTGTATCCTGCACCTGAAGTTGCAGTAATATAACAGGGTTGTGTTGTGATTACAGCTCTCACAGTAAGATAGATACACTAAGCACATACACTGCAATATAGTTATTGTATCCTACACCTGTAGTTGCAGTAATATAACAGGGTTGTATTGTGATTACAGCTCTCACAGTAAGATAGATACACTAAGCACATACACTGTAATATAGTTAGTGTATCCTACACCTGAAGTTGCAGTAATATAACAGGGTTGTGTTGTGATTACAGCTCTCACAGTAAGATAGATACACTAAGCACATACACTGTAATATAGTTAGTGTATCCTACACCTGTAGTTGCAGTAATATAACAGGGTTGTATTGTGATTACAGCTCTCACAGTAAGATAGATACAATAAGCACATACACCACAATATAGTTATTGTATCTAACACCTGTAGTTGCAGTAATATAACAGGGTTGTATTGTGATTACAACTCTCACAGTAAGATAGAAACACTAAGCACATACACTGCAATATAGTTAGTGTACCCTACACCTGTAGTTGCAGTAATATAACAGGGTTGTGTTGTGATTACAGCTCTCACAGTAAGATAGATACACTAAGCACATACACTGCAATATAGTTAGTGTATCCTACACCTGTAGTTGCAGTAATATAACAGGGTTGTATTGTGATTACAGCTCTCACAGTAAGATAGATACACTAAGCACATACACTGTAATATAGTTAGTGTATCCAACACCTGTAGTTGCAGTAATATAACAGGACTATGTTGCTATTACAGCTCTCACAGTAAGATAGATACACTAAGCACATACAATGTAATATAGTTAGTGTATCCTACACCTGTAGTTGCAGTAATATAACAGGGTTGTATTGTGATTACAGCTCTCATAGTAAGATAGATACACTAAGCACATACACTGCAATATAGTTAGTGTATCCTACGCCTGTAGTTGCAGTAATATAACAGGACTATATTGTGATTACAGCTCTCACAGTAAGATAGATACACTAAGCACATACACCACAATATAGTTAGTGTATCCTACATCTGTAGTTGCAGTAATATAACAGGGTTGTATTGTGATTACAGCTCTCACAGTAAGATAGATACACTAAGCACATACACCACAATATAGTTATTGTATCCTACACCTGTAGTTGCAGTAATATAACAGGGTTGTATTGTGATTACAACTCTCACAGTAAGATAGATACACTAAGCACATACACTGCAATACAGTTAGTGTATCCTACGCCTGTAGTTGCAGTAATATAACAGGGTTGTATTGTGATTACAGCTCTCACAGTAAGATAGATACACTAAGCACATACACTGTAATATAGTTAGTGTATCCTACACCTGTAGTTGCAGTAATATGACAGGACTATATTGTGATTACAGCTCTCACAGTGAGATAGATACACTAAGCATACACTGTAATATAGTTAGTGTATCCTACGCCTGTAGTTGCAGTAATATAACAGGACTATATTGTGATTACAGCTCTCACAGTAAGATAGATACACTAAGCACATACACTGTAATATAGTTAGTGTATCCTACACCTGTAGTTGCAGTAATATAACAGGGTTGTATTGTGAATGTATTACAGCTCTCATAGTAAGACAGATACACTAAGCACATATACTGCAATATAGTTAGTGTATCCTACGCCTGTAGTTGCAGTAATATAACAGGGTTGTATTGTGATTACAGCTCTCACAGTAAGATAGATACACTAAGCACATACACGGCAATATAGTTAGTGTATCCTACGCCTGTAGTTGCAGTAATATAACAGGGCTATATTGTGATTACATCTCTCACAGTAAGATAGATAAACTAAGCACATACACTGTAATATAGTTAGTGTATCCTACACCTGTAGTTGCAGTAATATAACAGGGTTGTATTGTGATTACAGCTCTCACAGTAAGATAGATACACTAAGCACATACACGGCAATATAGTTAGTTTATCCTACGCCTGTAGTTGCAGTAATATAACAGGGCTATATTGTGATTACATCTCTCACAGTAAGATAGATAAACTAAGCACATACACTGTAATATAGTTAGTGTGTCCTACACCTGTAGTTGCAGTAATATAACAGGGTTGTATTGTGATTACAGCTCTCACAGTAAGATAGATACACTAAGCACATACACTGCAATATAGTTAGTGTATCCTATACCTGTAGTTGCAGTAATATAACAGGGTTGTATTGTGATTACAGCTCTCACAGTAAGATAGATACACTAAGCACATACACTGTAATATAGTTAGTGTATCCTACGCCTGTAGTTGCAGTAATATAACAGGGTGGTATTGTGATTACAGCTCTCACTGTAAGATAGATACACTAAGCACATACACTGTAATATAGTTAGTGTATCCTACGCCTGTAGTTGCAGTAATATAACAGGGTTGTATTGTGATTACAACTCTCACAGTAAGATAGAAACACTAAGCACATACACTGCAATATAGTTAGTGTATCCTACGCCTGTAGTTGCAGTAATATAACAGGGTTGTATTGTGATTACAACTCTCACAGTAAGATAGATACACTAAGCACATACACTGCAATATAGTTAGTGTATCCTACACCTGTAGTTGCAGTAATATAACAGGGTTGTTTTGTGATTACAGCTCT
Organism: Bombina bombina; assembly: GCF_027579735.1. Classification (NCBI taxonomy): domain Eukaryota; kingdom Metazoa; phylum Chordata; class Amphibia; order Anura; family Bombinatoridae; genus Bombina; species Bombina bombina. The sequence continues at coordinate 23,342,365 of NC_069507.1, read as the reverse complement.
CACAGTAAGATAGATACACTAAGCACATACACTGTAATATAGTTAGTGTATCCTACACCTGTAGTTGCAGTAATATAACAGGACTATATTGTGATTACAGCTCTCACAGTAAGATAGATACACTAAGCACATACACTGCAATATAGTTAGTGTATCCTACGCCTGTAGTTGCAGTAATATAACAGGACTATATTGTGATTACAGCTCTCACAGTAAGATAGATACACTAAGCACATACACCACAATATAGTTAGTGTATCCTACATCTGTAGTTGCAGTAATATAACAGGGTTGTATTGTGATTACAGCTCTCACAGTAAGATAGATACACTAAGCACATACACCACAATATAGTTATTGTATCCTACACCTGTAGTTGCAGTAATATAACAGGGTTGTATTGTGATTACAACTCTCACAGTAAGATAGATACACTAAGCACATACACTGCAATACAGTTAGTGTATCCTACGCCTGTAGTTGCAGTAATATAACAGGGTTGTATTGTGATTACAGCTCTCACAGTAAGATAGATACACTAAGCACATACACTGTAATATAGTTAGTGTATCCTACACCTGTAGTTGCAGTAATATGACAGGACTATATTGTGATTACAGCTCTCACAGTGAGATAGATACACTAAGCATACACTGTAATATAGTTAGTGTATCCTACGCCTGTAGTTGCAGTAATATAACAGGACTATATTGTGATTACAGCTCTCACAGTAAGATAGATACACTAAGCACATACACTGTAATATAGTTAGTGTATCCTACACCTGTAGTTGCAGTAATATAACAGGGTTGTATTGTGAATGTATTACAGCTCTCATAGTAAGACAGATACACTAAGCACATATACTGCAATATAGTTAGTGTATCCTACGCCTGTAGTTGCAGTAATATAACAGGGTTGTATTGTGATTACAGCTCTCACAGTAAGATAGATACACTAAGCACATACACGGCAATATAGTTAGTGTATCCTACGCCTGTAGTTGCAGTAATATAACATGGCTATATTGTGATTACATCTCTCACAGTAAGATAGATAAACTAAGCACATACACTGTAATATAGTTAGTGTATCCTACACCTGTAGTTGCAGTAATATAACAGGGTTGTATTGTGATTACAGCTCTCACAGTAAGATAGATACACTAAGCACATACACGGCAATATAGTTAGTGTATCCTACGCCTGTAGTTGCAGTAATATAACAGGGCTATATTGTGATTACATCTCTCACAGTAAGATAGATAAACTAAGCACATACACTGTAATATAGTTAGTGTGTCCTACACCTGTAGTTGCAGTAATATAACAGGGTTGTATTGTGATTACAGCTCTCACAGTAAGATAGATACACTAAGCACATACACTGCAATATAGTTAGTGTATCCTATACCTGTAGTTGCAGTAATATAACAGGGTTGTATTGTGATTACAGCTCTCACAGTAAGATAGATACACTAAGCACATACACTGTAATATAGTTAGTGTATCCTACGCCTGTAGTTGCAGTAATATAACAGGGTGGTATTGTGATTACAGCTCTCACTGTAAGATAGATACACTAAGCACATACACTGTAATATAGTTAGTGTATCCTACGCCTGTAGTTGCAGTAATATAACAGGGTTGTATTGTGATTACAACTCTCACAGTAAGATAGAAACACTAAGCACATACACTGCAATATAGTTAGTGTATCCTACGCCTGTAGTTGCAGTAATATAACAGGGTTGTATTGTGATTACAACTCTCACAGTAAGATAGATACACTAAGCACATACACTGCAATATAGTTAGTGTATCCTACACCTGTAGTTGCAGTAATATAACAGGGTTGTTTTGTGATTACAGCTCTCACAGTAAGATAGATACACTAAGCACATACACTGTAATATAGTTAGTGTATCCTACACCTGTAGTTGCAGTAATATAACAGGGCTATATTGTTGTGATTACAGCTCTCACAGTGAGATAGATACACTAAGCACATACACTGTAATATAGTTAGTGTATCCTACGCCTGTAGTTGCAGTAATATAACAGGGCTATATTGTTGTGATTACAGCTCTCACAGTAAGATAGATACACTAAGCACATACACTGCAATATACATTTCTTTTTAAGATTAGATTTATTTTAATAGAATATTTCATAGCTAGATATAAATGTAAAAATGTTACTCATATCTCATTTTAAACAATCTTTTGGCAGCAATAAAACATGATCATGATAATGTCCCTGATTACAATGAGGTGTTTGGATATTTACAGCATGTTAGGGTCAGCACTACTGAATGTTGCAAGGTCAGTAGAATTCCTGTGTATCCCCCTCCGGGGGTCTTTCTTTGCTTCTTGTGCTCCACATAAACACCACTGAAAACCCCTTAGGGCTGAGTCTTGGTCCTGTTTATGTTCCCCAGGGCAAACATTCCTGCTCTACTTGTGTTTGGGATACATGGGAGATTATTCACTAGAGTCCTGTGTCTGACAGGGACAGTGATTAATCAGAAATCCCCTTCCTACCTGAATCCATCTTTATTGGAAACCTTGTGACAATGATAAATATTGAGAAAACACGGCGGGCATCTGTACTCTTTCTATAATACAAAGGCATTTTAATGTTGTTTTGTAAGCTGGAAACTTAATCCACAGATCAGTTCAACCCTATAGGTAACCCCCTCTCTCTTGCTATGGAAACTTCAGTCTTTTTCTCCTTCACAGTCTGCCTATGTCACTCCTCTGTTTTTCACTATCTCCTTCTCATTGCCCAGTTTCTTTCTACTTCTGTAGTCAGTATCAAATTTATTTCTAAAAAAAAAAAAAAAAGGTGTAAAGCACTTAACAAGACTTTTCTGCAGTCTCATAATAAATTAACATACCAGTCAAGTGTGGAAAGCTTATGAATGCATTAACACTTAGTTAATTACTTTTCAATAACCAATCTTTGTCCCTCATTTGCCTTGTTTGAAAGAGCCAATCCTAGGGTGACCATATTACCACTTTAAAAAGGGACACATATGAAAAATACATATGTCAGGGCTGTTTTCAAGGCTGTTTAAAGAAATGTTTTGTATAAGAACCCTGTCATATGTGTTTTTCATATGTGTCCCTTCTTAAAGCGGCAATATGGTCAGCCTAGCCAATCCAGAATAGTTACTGGAGTAGATGTAGCAAGCAACTATCATCTTGTTAACAAAACATATTTTATTAAGATCTCCTCTGCTGAGGACTGTTAGTGGCAGATACAAATGAGTTTCTAAAGTGGTCCATTATTTAATTGTGTGAGAACTCTGGATAATGAATTTCCTTTTCTCACTGGAATCTGAAAATCCTAATATTCTAATGTTAAATTACAGAAACAGGGACAACATTAATATTTATAGCACATTGCAAAGTTTTTTTATTATGTATATTAATCCCTTTAATAAAATATAAGGGTGTAAGTAAAACACTCACAAGAATTACGCAAATCTACTTGTGTAGATCCTAATTGCTGGTAAACTGGACTAGCACATGTCAAGGGGTTTTAGAGGCAGAGGGCAAACAAGGAGGGATTGATATGTGTTAATCCAACATGCACAGCTAACAGTTGTTTAAAAGGATAGCACCCTAATAACAGGTTACTAACAGTACATTAGTAATATTAGTTAGCCAGGAAGTTCCACCATAAAAAGATAAAACAAAATCAAGTTTATTAAAAGCACAACGCGTTTCTTGGCTCCAAACAAATTGCTGTTTCATCAGGTGTACACAGATATTTTATTACAGAGGTAAAGTGGTATTAAATGTAGAACTGTAAGATTAAAGTGACTTATGTCATACTAACAAAATATAAACATTGTCTTCATTAACTTTTTATTATGTATATTAATCCCTTTAATAAAATATAAGGGTGTAAGTAAAACACTCACAAGAATTACGCAAATCTACTTGTGTAGATCCTAATTGCTGGTAAACTGGACTAGCACATGTCAAGGGGTTTTAGAGGCAGAGGGCAAACAAGGAGGGATTGATATGTGTTAATCCAACATGCACAGCTAACAGTTGTTTAAAAGGATAGCACCCTAATAACAGGTTACTAACAGTACATTAGTAATATTAGTTAGCCAGGAAGTTCCACCATAAAAAGATAAAACGAAATCAAGTTTATTAAAAGCACAACGCGTTTCTTGGCTCCAAACAAATTGCTGTTTCATCAGGTGTACACAGATATTTTATTACAGAGGTAAAGTGGTATTAAATGTAGAACTGTAAGATTAAAGTGACTTATGTCATACTAACAAAATATAAACATTGTCTTCATTAACTTTTATGTCATTAGAAGACTTCAGGAAATGTGAGTGATATTTATTTTGTCTGTGGACATCCTAAATTATTAATGTAATGTTTTGTCTAAAGCAACTTTTAAGGTTATGTCAGTCTGGCTTGGATGAGAGATGCTTCACTTATCACATTTTTATTATGATATTAAAGCTTTTAGACCACATAACACCAGATGTTGAACTAGAAATCATATGAGATGATTATGAAAGAATACCATTGTACGTTGTGCAGGGGTTTGCAATGCTAACCAGTCATTTGTGATTTTTATACTGGCGGCTGTTATTAGGGCTGGACAGTTATAGACGTTTGCAACTGATGAAGGCAAAACACATTCATTAAGGAATTTAACGTGTTGCCTCTGTCAGTATTTATGTCCAATTGAGAGTCTGGTTTGATGCCAAACAGAAGTGAGTAAAGCTTTGTTACCTTACAACAATACTTGCCCCTTTAATAGCTGCACATTACTGTGTACACTAACTCATACCAAGAAACATTTATAGATGGTAACCTGCAGGTCAGTGTTAGAATATTTATCTAATTACAGAATCTATTTATTAAAAGCCTGAAAACCAGAACCACAGCATTAGCCCGGTAACATATAACCCAATTATATCCTTAGTCTTCACCTAACCATGTCTATGTCACCCTGAGCAAATCTGTTGATTAAAAGATAGATAGATAATAGATAGACAGATAGATAGATGGAAGAATAGACAGATAAATAGATAGAACCATAGGACCAAGTGGGTCCAGTGGACCCAGGCAGCACTTGACAAGAGGCGGCACTTAAGTGACACAGAACCGTTCAGGGGCGACATTCAAATTGGGACAAGTGCATCTCTTCCCTAACTACCTTCCCAGTTATTACACAATTGTGCATAAGCATTGGTTGCTTGCAGGTAGGCAGGCTTAGTAAGGTCGGTAGCTAGGCTAGTAGGTTGATATTCTAATCAGTAATGTTACTACTGGGAGACATAATTTAATTCTTGGACCCAGGCAACACAATATCTTGAGCCAGCCCTGGATAGATGATAAATACATAGATTAATGGAAATATGAGTAGATAGATAAATAAATAGTCAAAGAGAAACTCTTAATACTGTGCCAGCAGTCCAAAAGTATTATATCCAAAAGTATGGGAGCCATATGTATTACCAATGCAAACAGTTAAATGTTGAAAAATCAATTGGCCGCGAGCAGCCACAAATAGTTGCACACAAGCAGGCAAACAAGAAATGTATTGATGTGTAGACGGCTGTTCAAGCACACCTTAACCAACCAAGTGTTTCACTCACCCGTGTTCGACGGAGTGGGGGTGCTTCAGGCAATATCAATGCCTCTGTCCTCTTGCCAGGCTCCGTGCAGGAAAAGCTCCACTCTGGGAAAAAGAAGCAAACCGGAAGCACGCCAGGACGAAGCGGTGAACCTCAACCGCCTCAACTTATCCCAGCTACTATCCTCCTGAGTCCTCGTGTGGCTCCTCCCCCCTGCTCCGCTCCGTAACACAGTGAGACTTGAGGGTGCTGTGGCCGTAAATTGCAAAGGCTAAATACAAACGTCCATCACACTTGCTCCTTTGTATCTTTGTGTCCCATAATCAGCCAATATTGCAGCCGGTTTACTGGAAAGCAGAAAGTTCAAAGAAAGACGATCCCAGCTGCATAAAAGTATATTCCTTTATTCTTTACTCAAGTTAAAACATAGAGAAACACAGCAAAACGATGTGGAAGGTGCTGAGGGCGCAGCACTGTCTGGCTTACATGTTTCGGAAATGATACGTAGTCATAGCCTATGACTACGGATCATTTCCGAAACATGTAAGCCAGACAGTGCTGTGCCCTCAGCACCTTCCACATCGTTTTGCTGTGTTTCTCTATGTTTTAACTTGAGTAAAGAATAAAGGAATATACTTTTATGCAGCTGGGATCGTCTTTCTTTGAACTAGATAGATAAATAGACAGATAGATACAGAGACAGATATATGATGGATAGATATATAAATAGCTAGATAGATTGATAGATAGACAGATAGATAGAGGATATATAGATAATATATAGATCTATAGATAGATAGATAGATAGATAGATAGATAGATAGACAGACAGATAGATAGAGGACAGATAGATAGATAATAGATAGATAAACAGATAGATGATAGATAAATAAATATATAGATGATAGATAGATAGATAGATAGATAGATAGATAGATAGAAAGAAAGATAGATGGTAGCTAGATTGATAGCTAGATAGATTGATAGCTAGCTAGATAGATAAAGAGACAGATAGATGATAGACAGATAGATAAATAGATATATAAATAGATAAATAGATAATAGATAGATTGATAGCTAGATAGATAGATAGATAGGTAGCTAGATAGATTGACAGATAGATAGATAGATAGATAGATAAAGAGACAGATAGATGATAGACAGATAGATAGATAGATAGATAGATAGATGATAGATAGATAGACAGATTGATAGCTAGATAGATAGATAAAGAGACAGATAGATGATAGATAGATAAATAGATAGAAGATAGATAAATTGATAGACAGATTGATAGCTAGATAGATAGATTGATTGATAGATAGACATATAGATGATGGACAGATAAATAGATAGTAGATAGATAGATAGATAGATAGATAGATAGATAGATAGATAAAGAGACATATAGATGATAGACAGATAGATAAATAGATAGATAGACAGATGGATAATGGATTTGACTGATCACACTTTTAGGGACACACTGAAAGAATGAATGATAGGGCTGAGAAAAACAAACAAAATTGATGAACAAGTAAGAGGTTATTGAATTGTATTTATTTATTTTAAAACAAACTTAAACGCTGATTACATAATTCTATCTGAGTGTTTTTAAGCAGCACCTTGCAGATCTGGGGGTTGGGTTGAAGCTGCATCCAAATTGTAATTGCTTTGAACATTAAGAGGAGGGCAGGACCGTCTTTGTTTTCTCTTGCACAGCTGAAATGGCTGGAGCCCGTCTGGCCGTCTTGTCACTTGTCATGTTTCTCAATCATTTCCATGTGGCATTTCTCCACTATTGATAGAGATGCCCTTAAAGTCTGAAAAGGATTAGCACAAATTAGAAATGTATTTGGCAGCTTTCCGTGTGCCATTTGTAATTTGTTTGGATACATTTCCTGTGCCCTGATAGGATAGTAAAATAGATTAGAATGGGAATCATCACATTCTGTTTTAATAGGGCAATGCGGCAAATGGCACAAAAGAGAACATTATAATCCTGAAATAGGAAATTTATATATGGTTCATGAAGGATCATTTACACCCTTTCAATAATCTTTATTTTTATAGCATTTGTATGATGATAGCAAACGAGTCTGGCCAAGGGTTCTAGTCTCTGTGTCCTATAAGGAGGGAGAGCATGGAAGGATTTTTTGAATTTATCAAAGGTTGAATTTTTTTAAATGTGCCTTGAAGACAAATTCACCAACAGGATATTCATCAAATTGTAATCTGCATTGCAAATGTTTAAAAGATTATTTTTGAATTTCTGTTTTGATTACAAAAATTGATTGTTCTGTTATTCAGGTGCACACCCTTTGAAAAGTCAATTGAGTTTTGTTTAATTATTTATTTTCCTGTGGCCATTGAGGGACAAATATCATTGAGCTTTTGCACATATCAAGCACTTGTGCTGCATCTTGCAGGGTCCACGTTCTGATTTCTCCAACATGTGCTTCATTCTCTCTAGGGGGGATACGATTGTCAGATTTAAATTACCGGAAAAGCAGACAGTTTTCTTTGTATTTTTTGTTCTTAAAAGAACATGGAATTCAAAAGTAAACCTTTGTGATTCAGATTACAATTAAAAACAAACTTTCCAATTTACGCCTATTGCCAGATTTACCTCCTTCTCTTTGCATCCTTTGCTAAGCCTCAGATGCATGCTCCTGTCTTTAACATTCTATGTACACCATTTCTACAAACATTGTGGCAAACTCTCATGCACATTGTTGTATTGTGGTTATCAAGTTGAGATAGATAAACACAGAGAAAAAAAGGAGAAAGACAGACAGAGACTGACAGAGGAAGCGGAAGACAGAAAGATAGAGAGGGAGAGAGACTGACTCTCTTTGTGACCGCTGCTTCATAACTTCATAACTGCTGTTTCTGGCGAGCCTGCAGGCTCACCAGAAACACGGGGCATCGAGCTCCATTCGGAGCTTGATAGATAGGCGTCATTGAGAGAGAGAGAGAGAGAGAGAGAGAGACTGACAGACAGAGAGGGTGAGTGACATACAGACAGAGTTGGAGAGAGACTGACTGATAGAGAGGGAAAGTGACTGACAGACAGAGAGAGATAGACTGACAGACAGAGCAGGAAAGAGACAGACAGAGACAGAGATGGAGAATGACTGACAGGCAGAGAGAGACTGACAGACAGATAGATAGAGAGGGAGAGAGACTGACAGAGAGACTTTTTTTTTTTCTCTCCCCCTTCCCTCATAAGTGAGACATAAGTGACAAGATAATTTCACATACAATATATTAATTATTATTATATATGGCTAATATTTAAATAGTGTCATGGAATGTGGGAGGTACCAAATTTTATCTAAAGATATAGATCCAAAAGAAAGATATATTATAATTAAAATATCAATTAGAGATAGAAGTTTTGTAATTTGTAATGTGTATGGGCCCAACAGGCCAGACCCAACCTTCTGGTTAGAATTAAGGAATAAACTTTATGATTTAATGGATTTTAATATAATAATGGCAGGTGATTACAATATGGTATTCAATAACTTAGATAGATTACAAACCATCAATATGGACAGAGGGAATAAAACAATTAGCAAACCACTTAAGAAGCTTTGTAAGGATCTAAAATTAACTGATGTCTGGCGACCCTAATATAAGAGCATTTAATTGCGAATCTAAGAAATACAATTCATTTTCTAGACTTGACTTTTTCCTAGTCTCTGGAGCAGTGCTCGGTCTAAGCCCAGAAACTGAGATAGGCGACTTTACACTATCAGACCATGCTATAATCTCACTCAAAGTATGCTGGGGGGAAGGAATACATTATATAACAAGACGTTACAGTTTCCCTAGATACAGTATCTTGCTTCTAATATTAAATGTAATAATTGGCTTAATCATAAATGGCATATATATAAGCAAGACAACCATTCATATATAAATAAAGAGGACATTTTCTGGGAATCCGCCAAAGTGGTGTTAAGGGGGGACATCAGAAAGTATGCTGTGAATCACGGGAAAGAGGCAAACAGGAAAGAAGTGGAATGTTCCACGCATTTAAAAAATAGATAAAACACGTATATTAGTGTACCCAACAAAGAGAACTGGAATAGATATACTAAAGCAAGAGCAGAATGGGAAATAGTAAAGGAACAGAGAATCACTATAAAAGATCTTAGCTATAGAGCAAGATTTTATAGGTTTGGGGACAAAATTGGCAAGATGTTAGGAAACTGTGTCAAGATAAAGGAGAAACAAAATCTTATTAAAAGAATTAAAGTGGGTGACAAAAATATAATAGAACCTGCCATAAGATGAATTTTTTAAATTCTTTAAAAAGTTATACTCCCCTACAGGAATAAATACGTCAAATAGATTTTCATTTTGGCAGGGTATTTCTCTTCCTCATTTAAGCACAGAAAGTTTACAATCTTTAAATACTCCAATCTCTCTTATGGAGGTACAGCCCACCATAGATAAGATAAAACTCAACAAAGCGGCAGGACCGGATTTATTGCCGGGTGAATTTTATAAAATTCTGAAAGAACAGATTGCTCCTACTCTGATGGATCTCTTTAATAGCTATTTTACTAAAGGAAAAGTTCCATCAAGATACTTTGCAGAATCAATAATAACATTGATACATAAGAAAGGGAAAACCCCGGAAATTATGGATTCTTATAGACCCATTTCACTACTTAATGCCGACTATAAAATATTTACAGGTATCTTAGCTAAGAGACTAAAAAAAGTTATTGATCCCTTAATAAATATAGATCAAACCGGATTTATGCCCAATCGTAATCCATCAGCTAATTTACGGAAAGTATTTTTGATATTAGATGCCTGCGCAAATATATCTAAAAATGAGAGAAACTGTCACTACAAAATTCGACTATATTATCAATCAATGTTCAAAAAGCATTTGATTCTATACTCTGGGACCAACTTTTTTTTAACTTTAGAACGCTTTGGGATTAAGAATCAATTTCCAGAATGTATTAAAGCCATATACAGAAAAGCATCATCGGCTCTACTAATTAATGGTATGAAGACAAATAGTTTTGAATTAACAAAAGGGACACGTCACGGTTGCCCAATTTCGCCTCTCCTTTTTAATTTGGTAATTGAGCCCCTAGCGATTAAGCTTAGAGATATGTTGGAGGGAATATGTATAGGGAACTAGAAATGTAAACTTCTATTATATGCAGAGGATCTGCTTTTATTTATTAAAGACGTCAAACTTGAAGTCCCCAAGGTATTAGCTTTAGTACACTTATTCAGTTCCATCTCTGGCTACCAGATTAATGCATTAAAATCTCAATTATTTTGGATTTTGCAAGGTATTAAACGGGACATAGTGACTCCATTCAAAGAAATAAATACCCAATTTACATATTTGGGTATAAATATTTGTAGTGACCCGAAACATTGGTAAAAAATCAACTATATTCCTATAATTATTAAAGTAAAACGGGACTTAGAAAGCTGGGCAAGACTTCCATTATCCCTCACCGCTAAAATTAAATTTAATCAAGATGATATTAATTCCTAAATTCTTATACCTTATGCACAATATACCGGTTCTGATGCCCAAATAAGATATCGAAGAGGTTTATAAATTTTTTAGATGGTTTATATGGGGAAAAGGGCGTAGGAAAATAGCATTGAATAAGCTAATACAGGCCAAGTATATGGGAGGGCTTGCATTCCCCTCGCTAGAGATATATAATAATATCTGCCTCGGGAAAGTGGTATTAGATTGGCTTACTCAGGGTAACTATATTGCATCCATAGTTGCTGAGGAACATATAATGGCCCCTATTTATCAAGGTCTGGCGGACCTGATCCGACAGTGTGGATCAGGTCCGCCAGACCTCGCTGAATACGGCGAGCAATACGCTTGCCGTATTCAGCATTGCACCAGCAGCTCACAAGAGCTGCTGGTGCAACGCTGCCCCCTGTAGACTCGCGGCCAATAGGCCACCAACAAGGGGGTGTCAATCAACCCGATCGTACTTGATCGGGTTGATTTCCGGAGATGTCTGTCCGCCTGCTCAGAGCAGGCGGACAGGGTTATAGAGCAGTGGTCTTTGTGACCGCTGCTTCATAACTTCTGTTTCTGGCGATCCTGCAGGCTCGCCAGAAACACGGGGCATCAAGCTCCATTCGGAGCTTGATAAATATGCCCCAATATCTCCATATTCTTTACAAGCACTTCTACATTGTCACCCAAGGAACTTACCAGCTAAAGTTAAAAAACATTTGACTATATACTGTATGTTATTATTAAAGCTTGGTATCTTATATGCAATTGGTTAAAAGTAGATCATTCGGTCTCTAAATGGCTACCAATTGTTGGTAAAACCTTCTTTGTTGAAGGAATTAATAACAAAATCTTTAAAATATGGGCCAATAAAGGCTTAAAATATATTTTTCAACTAAAAGATCCAGGAGGGCCCAATATTCTCTCATTTGCAGAGGTTAAGCAACAATTTGATTTATCTAATCAATTTAATTTACAAATACGCCATTGGTATAATTCAATAATTAGGAGACCAAACAATTTATGGATAAACTCGGGTATACAATTGGGTATCATTTTATACTCAGCCGGTATTCACTCATTAAAATACTGGCTCAAACTGATATTAGAGCAGTCAGGCGAGGAGAATTTACAAAGAATAGTTTTATCTTGGTCATCAGAGATACAAGATTTAAATAAAGAAGATGTTATTAGAAGTATTCAGAAAGTAGAAAACGCCACATTGCAGCGAGTTGGCGAGAAAGTCATTTTAAATTATTGAATAGGAGTTATGTTTCACCCGCCACTTTAAATAAATAGTTTCCCAACTTGGGTCACTGTTGTGCTCGATGTGCAAATATTAGTGCCGATATAACCCATATGTTCTGGACATGTCCCAAAAGTCAACAATTTTGGGTCAGGATAAGCTGTTGGTTAAGTAAAATATTACAGGTTCCATTTAAACTGGGAAGAAAACATATTTTCATTCTGGTTGACTCTGACACTCGTAGACTAGGGAATGCACGGTTTATTAACTGTAGGATCTTAGGTGGACGTTATCTGATCCTTAAAAATTGGAAAAACAAAACCCCCCCTCATTACATAATTTAATAAATTTAATGATGAAACAAGCGGTAATGGAACAATTTGATTGCTCTGTAGGATCTAAACAGCGCATAAAGAAATATTGTAACAAATGGTATAGTTTTATAAAGACATATGATAAAACTACTCAAGCACAGTTCTTAGCCCCATTCCTTACTTGCAAATATGTGGATCATTTATTGCAGAGGATTTAAAAATTGGAATATACTAAAATTACTGAGGGGAGAGGGAGAGATGACTATTATCAGACGACTATCTGATGTTATATATACTTTCTCTTTCCTTTTTTTTTTTTCTTTGCAACTACTACCACACCAAATTATAACCTATAGCATGGTATAATTTACAGCTAAGTGTGCAGACTTTTTCCAGGATTAGGAAGATAAGTCCTAGTCAAATATAGTTCGATTTTGAGAAAGAAGTAGATTAGAGATTTAAATAAATTGTATTAGAATTTTGAGTGAGCCTACTTGCTGTCGCTTTATGTATATGGTAATATTATGTTTAATTTATGCAATGTAGTTTGGATTATTACTCAGAGGTGTTAGTTAGAATCCAAGTAAGACGCAAGAAGGCGAGTTGAAGAGCTGTACATAACTTAGAATTATGAGGACATATTTTTAGTTTGAAATATGACGAAAATACGGGAATTGTTGTAAACAATGATATGAAGTCCTAGCAGGTGTTAAAATATGTGGATTCTGTACAGTACGTATTGTATATAATTTTATCTCTTTTTCTGTATAATCTCTAATGTTCTATTAAAAAAATTAAACTTAAAAAAAAAAAGAGAGACTGACAGACAGATAGACAGAGACGGAGAGAGACTGACAGACAGAGAGAGAGAGACTGACAGAGAGGGAGAATGACTGAAAGACAGAGAAAAAAACTGACAGGGAGAGACTGACAAAGAGGCAGAGTGACTTACAGATAGACAGAGAGAGTAAGAGACTGACAGACAGACAGGGAGAGAGAGAGAGAGAGACTGACAAAGAGGCAGAGTGACTTACAGATAGACAGAGAGAGTAAGAGACTGACAGACAGACAGGGAGAGAGAGAGAGAGAGAGAGAGAGAGACTGACAGACAGAGAGGGGGAGAGACTGACAGACAGAGAGAGAAACTGACAGACAGAGAGAGAGACTGACAAAGACGGAGTGTGACTGACAGACAGAGAAGGAGAGTGACTGACAAAGAGAGAGAGAGACTGACAGGCAGAGAGGGAGAGAGACTGACAGACAGGAAGGGGGAGAGACTGAAATTTATGCAGAAAGAGAAATAAAAAGAGAGGGCCCTTCAGACTAACAAATATAAAGGCTAAACCACTTTCCCTGTCATTTTCTTCCCTCTCTCTCCTGGCCTTTATCAGACGGTTCCCCTGTTTCTCTCTGGGTAAAATTCAAAAAAGCCCCTGAATCTCACCAACCTTGTGATCCTCACAAGTCTCTCAACTTCAACCAGTCCCTCACTAGCCTTATCAGCCTCATCAGTTCTTGAACCTCACCAGCCCTCATAAGCTCACCAGTCTCACCAGCTTCACCAGTCCTTCAACCTCCCCAGCCCACTACAACCTCACCAGCCCCTCACCAGCTTCACCAGTCCTTCAACCTCAACAGCCCTCTACAATCTCACCACCAGCCCCTCACCAGCTTCACCAGTCCTTCAACCTCACCAGCCCACTACAACCTCACCAGCCCCTCGCCAGCTTCACCAGTCCTTCAACCTCCCCAGCCCTCTACAACCTTACCAGCCCCTCACCAGCTTCACCAGTCCTTCAACCTAACCAGCCCTCTACAACCTTACCAGCCTTGTCAGCCTTACCAGTCCCGCGTCAGCCTCACCAGCTTCACCAGTCCCTCAACCTCACCAGTCCTGTCAGCCCCACAAGTTCCCTGCAACCTCATCAGTCCCTCACCAGCTTCACCAGTCCTTCAACCTCACCAGCCCACTACAATCTCACCAGCCCCTCACCAGCTTCACCAGTCCTTCAACCTCACCAGCCCACTACAACCTCACCAGCCCCTCACCAGCTTCACCAGTCCTTCAACCTCCCCAGCCCTCTACAACCTTACCAGCCCCTCACCAGCTTCACCAGTCCTTCAACCTAACCAGCCCTCTACAACCTCACCAGCCTTGTCAGCCTTACCAGTCCCTCGTCAGCCTCACCAGCTTAACCAGTCCTTCAACCTCCCCAGCCATCTACAACCTCATCAGCCCCTCACCAGCTTCACCAGTCCTTCAACCTCCCCAGCCCTCTACAACCTCACCAGCTTCACCAGTCCTTCAACCTCACCAGCCCCTCACCAGCTTCACCAGTCTTTCAACCTCACCAGCCCTCTACAATCTCACCAGCCCCTCACCAGCTTCACCAGTCCTTCAACCTCACCAGCCCACTACAACCTCACCAGCCCCTCACCAGCTTCACCAGTCCTTCAACCTCCCCAGCCCTCTACAACCTTACCAGCCCCTCACCAGCTTCACCAGTCCTTCAACCTAACCAGCCCTCTACAACCTCACCAGCCTTGTCAGCCTTACCAGTCCCTCAACCTCACCAGTCCTGTCAGCCCTACAAGTTCCCTGCAACCTCACCAGTCCCTATGTTGCTCTGTGTAGTAAACTAACCATTTAGTAGTAGACTAACCATTTAGTAGTAGACTAACCATAAAAAACAGTGTGGTGACGCTAAGGAGGATAGAACGTTTGTAGAAGGTGTTCTGTTAATTTAACCCTATTGGCTAGATAAATAGAATCTTAGAAGGTTTTTGAGAGGCCTCATTGGGAAGGCAAGACTCGCTAGCATTAACATCTACAGTTGTATGAGGTGCTCACACATAAAACGAGAACCTGAGCAGATAAAACAACTACAACTGGAACAACTTTATAAAGACTCTGTTTCCCATCATCTTGCGCTTTTGTCTCGCTTTGTTTTTTTTACAGTTTTCAATTTTACTTTTGCACATATGGTAGAGTAACCTTTTTATAGAGGGTTTGTTTCATCTCATTTCTTTAGGGTTTTTCTTGATGCCTGCACCCTTTAAATTAGATCTTATGCCCAGAGACGTGAACAAATATAGGGGTTTTTATTGATTACATTGGAAAGTCATTTGCAATTTGAGGATGTCACAAAGGAGTGGTACAAATGTCTTTAAATTATTTTAAGCTGAGACGTTGCTGCAATTTTTTTCAGCAAGATATTTTTAATAAATTCCAGTTGTTATATTATCAGTTTATAGGTATTGATGTCGGGAATAGTTCGCCGGCGAATAGTTCCCGGCGAACATAGCTTGTTCGCATTCGCCGCGGCGGGCGAACATATGCAATGTTCGATCCGCCCCTATTCATCATCATTGAGTAAACTTTGACCCTGTATCTCACAGTCTGCAGACACATTTCAGCCAATCAGCAGCAGACACTCCCTCCCACACCCTCCCAGCTCCTGGACAACAGCCATTTTAGATTCATTCTGATCCTGCATTCTTAGTGAGAGGAGGGATAGTGTAGCTGCTGCTGATTTTATAGGGAAATTGATAGCTAGGCTAGTGTATTCAGTGTCCACTACAGTCCTGAAGGACTCATCTAATCTCTGCTGTAAGGACAGCTCCCCAAAAAGCCCTTTTTAGGGCTAGAACATCATTTTTTTTTATTCTTTGTAATCTAATTGCATTTGCCTGCCTGTCAGCGTGTGTCAGGCTCACAGCATATACTGTGCCTACTTGCTCACTGCCACCACTCATATCTGGTGTAACATTAGTGTAAATTTAAAAAAAAAAAACTTTTACATCAGTCTGCTAGTGTTATCTAATTTCAGTTGCTAGGCCAGCCTGCCACTGCCAGCCTGTGTGTCAGGCTCACAGCATATACTGTGCCTACTTGCTCAGTGCCACCACCAGTCATATCTGGTGTAACATTAGTGTAAATTTAAAAAAAAAAACTTTTACATCAGTCTGCTAGTGTAATCTAATAGCAGTTGCCTGCCTGCCACTGCCAGCCTGTGTGTCAGGCTCACAGCATATACTGTGCCTACTTGCTCACTGCCACCACTCATATCTGGTGTAACATTAGTGTAAATTTAAAAAAAAAAAACTTTTACATCAGTCTGCTAGTGTTATCTAATTTCAGTTGCCAGGCCAGCCTGCCACTGCCAGCCTGTGTGTCAGGCTCACAGCATATACTGTGCCTACTTGCTCAGTGCCACCACCAGTCATATCTGGTGTAACATTAGTGTAAATTTAAAAAAAAAAACTTTTACATCAGTCTGCTAGTGTAATCTAATAGCAGTTGCCTGCCTGCCACTGCCAGCCTGTGTGTCAGGCTCACAGCATATACTGTGCCTACTTGCTCAGTGCCACCACTCATATCTGGTGTAACATTAGTGTAAATTTAAAAAAAAAAACGTTTACATCAGTCTGCTAGTGTAATCTAATTTCAGTTGCCAGCAGGCCAGCCTCCCACTGCCAGTCTGTGTGTCAGGCTCACAGCATATACTGTGCCTACTTGCTCAGTGCCACCACCAGTCATATCTGGTGTAACAGTAGTGTAAATTTTAAAAAAATATCAGTTTGCTAGTGTAATCTAATAGCAGTTGCCTGCCTGCCACTGCCAGCTGCCATGTAATTTTCCGTGGGAGTTTTGCCATGTATCCCCCTCCGGCATGCCACAGTCCAGGTGTTAGTCCCCTTGAAACAACTTTTCCATCACTATCATGGCCAGAAAGAGTCCCTGTTGGTTTTAAAGTTCACCTGCCTATTGAAGTCAATGGCAGTTCGCCCGGTTCGCGAACAGTTGCGGAAGTTCGAGTCCGCCGTTCGCGAACCAACATTTTTAGGTTCGCAACATCACTATTTATAGGGTGAGGGTTGCACACTACCCCGTATATACATACATAATACATACATATATACATGCAAACATACATACATATATACATACATACATAGTTATGTACGTACATACATATATACATACATGCAAACATACATACATACATGAATACAAACATACATACATGCATACATACATATACATACATACAAACATATATACACACAAACATATACATATATACATACATACAAATATGCGTATAAACATACATGCAAACATACATAGATGCATACATACATACATGCATATATATATATATATATATATATATATATATACATACATACAAACATACATATACAAATATATACATACATGCATACATACATACATATACATACAAACATATATACATGCAAACATACATACATACATATATACATACAAACATACATATATAAATATATACATACATGCATACATACACATATATACATAGAAACATACATATATACATACATACATATATATGCAAACATACATATCTATATACATACATGCAAACATACATCCATACAAGCATATATATATATATATATATATATACATACATACATACATAAACACAAACATGGTCACCCATGATCTTGACATATTAACATATTTCTGAGATAACTGGCTAGCAAGGGAAACATGATATAGACACATGTACAAGTCAGAATATAAAAGTGCACTCTGTGGTTTGTTTGATTGAGAAAACCACAGGGTATTGACCCCACCTTCGGTTATAAAAACCATGTACATCGAGCACATAACTACAGTGGCTGGAACAATATATTTTGATGGGAAACAGTTAGTGTTACACAAGTGTGTACAGGGAATGTGCAATTTGTGCATGAGAACATAAGTTTCATATTGGGTTCCATAAAGCGAAGACTATTTGCCTGCATGTAGCGCACTCGATCATTGCTGATGGCAAACAAAAAAGCTTCTAACTCCAAGGTGAATGGCTGACTGTTGTGAACAAGTTATAAAAGCTTTTTTCAACAATTAATGGGCCACAAAATGGCCATTCTTGGTAATTTGTTTGCCCAATACACGTAACACAATAATACTAAGGAAATTGAAAATTACTGCAACCCCTGACGCTTCCCCCATGTTTGGGAACATTTTTATGAAGATTGCAGTCCTTATATCATCTGTATAAGTGATGCCATTCCTCCTTATTGTTGAATTTCTCAGTCCGTGGTTAATTCT